>NW_026292829.1:0-63003 GCF_016801865.2 Culex pipiens pallens
AACAACGAAATCTTCCTATTTCTGAAATCAGGACATCGCGCACTTTCAGGATGCGTCATCTTTGGGCAGATTCGATTAGACCAGATTTATGGAATGGGGCAAAAATTGCGTTCTTTTTCCGCAAAAAAAAACAACCAAGCCCCGATACGATGAACTTTCACTTTTGTGGCCGGCTTGAACCGCATTTCTCCGCCGATAATCGATGTTTGATTTATAACATTATGAGATTCTGGCGCGCGTGTTTGTTTTACTTTCGGCGAAAGTGAAAGTCTTTGTTCTGCTCAGAGTTTGTCTAAGGCGAGGCGCGCCCCATCTTACGGACTGGCCCCTGAACTCTTTGGGTGGGAAACGAATTTAATGACGCGTGAGGCGTTGAAAATGTGGTCCGGCTTTTTCGGCGGACTCGGTTCGTTTGGGGCGGTTGTTTTCGTGCGGAGAAGGTCACTTAAGTTGAGTACATGGTCAAGGGAATGATTTCATCGATTGAGAATTCTTAAGAAAGTAGATTAAAAAGCAAAAAAAAAAGTAGATTAAAAATTCTAAAAAACCTTGCATGGCTTGTTTCGAACCAATATTGAAGTTTTCGATCATTGCTCTATGATATGATTGATTTTTCCCGCCAGTTTCGATTTACTCCATTAGTGGTGTAGAGAAATGTGTGACAGAAAATGTTTGCTAGTATGTGTGTGTGTTTTCCCTTGTGGTAGCTCTTATCCCATCGCATACAACGATTCTGTTGATCGATTGGTGCCATCTTCAGAATTCAGTGACTGTATGTATGTTTAGTAAATTGTAAATTAAATAAAAAAACACTTCTCAAAAGTCCCTTTTAAAAATACTAAACCGTCATCCTTAGACCACGAATCAATCGCCCTGCGATTTCGAAGGCTTTCTAAAAAATGTTGCAATGTTTTTCTTCAAATCATCTGGGATTTGCCTACCTTGCAGGCGCCTTGTGAGGGGATAGAAATTGGCCGCTATGATTCTGTCGAACTTTGGCATCTTTTTGAAACCTCGAAACTCTCTTACCGACCTGCTGACAGCCCCAGGGAGAAGAGATTGAAAGGATGATAACAACTCTGGAGTGGTTCCAAAGGAAGCTGCGACCTGGCACCGCCAAAACTTTGATGGGCGAGTGTTGAAGTTCTGACTGACGGTTTGATTAATTTAAATAAAGTGAGTTACAAAGCGAAAAGTTGGAGTCTGTTTGGAGGGGAGTTTTCGGGGTTGGGTTTCGGCGAAAATCCTGTTTGGGTTGTTTGTTGATTGTGCTCGACGATGGTTTTGTGGGTGGGAACTGGTGTTGGGGGTCGGTGAGGATTTGATGATGGTTTGGAATGTTTGGTCAATTTTACAAGCGAACTTAAAACTTGTTTTATTACCTCAGAGCTAAGCGAACAAGTGATCACATAAACTAATAAAAAACAATACAAATGAACTAATGAACAAATAAAAGAACTCACATAATTTTTAAATTCACACTTGCAGTTATTTTGTTTCTCCACTTTCGAAGACTTAATAAATTCCCTTCCAGCTAAATCCCTCCGCTTGGCACGGATATTTCATCAAACAAATCTTCAACTTGTTTAGATTCCATTGTACACATATCATTCATCGCTCCTCCTGGGAAAACACGTGAGCAACCACGGAGTGGCCACTCCAACGACGGACGGACGGCGCGGCGCTTCGGAACAGTAAAAGAAACGGAATGAAAATTTATCGGGATAAACAAACAGTAAACTTTATTTATGTAATTACACTTTTCCTCGCGGTGGCCGCCATACCTTGGGAAGATTTTTTTTTAACAAGCGAACCGGTTTGTTGTTTGCATTTTCACGCAACCGGAGCCGGTTGGAGCCGGTTGGTGGGAGAGGGTGGTAAATTTTATCTTAAAAACAATTTAAAAAAAAATAAATTAAATTACAAATTCCTGCACAAATAAAATAACGTTACTTAAAAAATATGTACTCATTGAACTGACAGTTTAAATTACTTTAAAATATTTGATCAAATTAATGTTGATACATTTTTAACCACCCTAACGACTTTCCGTGTCTCGCACTAAACAATAACACAAAAATGACTCTTATTTTGCTACCGTTGCGGTGGATATTTGCACTAATGAGGAGACGGCAATGAAATTTTTAAACACCGCGTAATTGGCAAAGCGCACCAAAAACGTACGACCTCACTACATGTCGGGTAACGTTTTGCGTGTTTTTCTAACGAGTTATTGAAAGCTAATTGTTTATTGTTATGACCTTTGGGGAATGACAGACGGCATTTAGAAATCCGTGGATGTATGTACCAAAAATGAAATTTTCTTAGCAAAAGGTCAAATCAATTCCGGACACTTTTTAATCGTTAGTGTTAAGCATTTAATTTTGATTTTTTAAAAATAGTATTCAAGAAAATGATACAAAAGCTTTTTTATCAAAAAAATGACGAATTGATTCTTTTTTAACCATACTTTATTTTTTCAGAGGCTAACACATATCCAATATCAAATATATTCCATTTTCTAAGTCCATGTGAACAACAAAATTAGGAATTAATGGAATTGCTGTTGAGCAGTTCTCTACGCAATCGGCCTAAAAATGAAACAAAAATCTTACATTTTTTTTACCGTGTATGATTTTTTTCAGTGTAGTCCTCACCACTAGCGTGCCCTGCTCTTTGAGGAACGTGGGGCAATAATATGGACTTTTTGAAAAATACGTCATTCGTGGACACCCCCTGACCAAATTTAGAACAAATTTCTGAGGATGGTGTGGCATTTATTCGGGACCGTGGTGTAGGGGTAAGCTTGGTTGCCTCTCACCCAGTCGGCTTGGGTTCGATCCCAGACGGTCCCGGTGGCATTTTTCGAGACGAGATTTGTCTGACCACGCCTTCCGTCGGATGGGGAAGTAAATGTTGGCCCAGGTCTAACCTAAGGGGTTAGGTCGATAGCTCAGTACAGGTCTAGGTAGGAGTCGTCTCCTCGGGTCCTGCCTCGGTGGAGCCGCCTGTAGGCAGTTGGACTAACAATCCAAAGGTCGTCAGTTCGAATCCCGGGGTGGATAGAAGCTAATGTGTAAAAAGATGTTTGCATCTGCCTCAACAATCAAGCCTTCGGACACTTAGTTTCGAGTAGGAATCTCGTAATCGAGAACGCCAAGGCAATGCTGTAGAGCGAATAATTTGATTTTGATTCTGAGGATGAGGACTTTGCCGAAGACACCAAATCGATCAAATAAGTCCTTCAAAAGATAGCTGCTGAGCTGCCAATTCTTTATGGAAAATTATATGAACTAACTGATGATGCAAAATGGCTTCTTTGGGCACACCGAAGGTACTAAAAAAGTTTCAGTCGGATTAAAAAATACAAAAAAAATATGAATGACCGAGAATTGCTCTGTTATTGCCCTTATTTTTTCCAATATTCAATCCAAGCAGGGTGATAATTGCCAAAAATTGCAGGCAGTGTAGGCCGTGAAGATTGTGACGAGAAATGCTTTTCAGCCATGGATCATTATGGTAATGGAACGATGAGGATTCAAGCTTAGCTGAATGAAAAGCTTAAGCGTTTTTTTTAGTTCATTTCTGCTTTATGGTAGGCTTGGTTCAAATTTGATGATTTGGATGGTAAAAGTACCTTTTTCGGTTGATTTTAACTTTATACGCGTTTAGATTAACTTTATGCGATAAAGTTTGTAAAACAAAACTTGTTATAACGTTTTTGTTTCGCTTACTTTGGAATTGAGTGAATTTTTCGAAGTTGTTCAAAAGCTTTGAACATCGTTCGATGTTTTAGCTTCTTAAAGCTCGCAGTTAATCTTTTTATCCAAATTCTTCCCCGAGTTTGAATCAAAAACCAACCCCATTCTCCAGCAAATACCAGTGCGGTCAACCCACAGCCAACGATCCACAAAACACAAACCGGACCAAGCTTGTCCATTCCCAGGTGGTTTCCGGTGGATCCTGCTGCATCCGATAATCGAACGACGTACTTCATGCCGAATGTTCGGTGGAGAAATTTTACCGACCAAAGGTCCATCAATCCAGCCTCCTGAAAAGCTATCTCGCATTGCCGGAATCGATCTCTCAGCGGATTTCGACGACCTATGAAGTAAAACGGCACCACCAAACCGATTGCGAACTGGTCCAGAATGATCAGTCGACTGAGTTTTGTTTGCGGATCGTGGGATTTGGGGTGATCAACGAAAAATTTGATCTCTTGGGACCTGCCACAGTACGCAAAGTGGGTGTTGGAGGGATCGAACATTTCGGATCCATACGAGGGGTTGTACTTGAAAACTCGGTCGAATTGAGGATCACTTTTGCCTCCGTATGAATTGGCGTCGTCAGTTACGATTACGATTCCAGCTTGGAGCAGGTCTTCGAGCGATCGCGGATTCGCTACGTTGGGGTAGCTCGTCATGTACGCGATGATCTTGGACTCGTACACACTGGACAGAATGAAGGTGACGACTATCAAGGGGAAAATGATGAATTTTTCCAGTTGAGAAACGTGGTTTAAAGCTTGGCGCTCAAACCCACAGAGCGGCAAAAGAATAAGATCGTTTTGGAACAGGTTGGGAAAGCACCACATTAGAAAACAACAGGAGATACCCATCAAAATCAACAAAATCCACAAATACATATCAAAAGGGACGATGAACAGCTCGTACACCGTTAGCTGTCGCCCTCTTGGCGCGGCCACTAGTAACTGATCCGGAACAGTGGAGCTAATAAACTGACTGTCAACATGATCATACGTAAACGGTTCCAGCACAAAATCGAACGTCGTCTTGGCATCAAACAAGCGTTTTCTACGGCAGCAACGCTCTTCTCGTTCATCCTCGCGGCATATTCTCTTATGAAATTCCCACGTCCCATTGATGTGCTCGAAGGTACGAAGAATCCACTCGAGAGTGCGTCCGTTGAACATTTCCTTACTCGTGGAGAATATTGTTTCCATCGAAACCGAGTTGAAAGAAATCCGCAGCGGATGGCCAGCGAGATTCGTGGTTTGATCGACGAAAAGATCCTCGAAATCGACCGGATCGGTCCACGCGACCAATTCGTAACGATACCGGTTTGTGTAGTGTATCTCGAGGTAACTCATCCGGACCAGGATCACGTTGAACAACTTGGCAGAGACGAACACGCTCAAAATCCGACCAATTTCCTTTTCAGCACACTGATGGAATACGATGATCTTCATGGATTCCTTGAAGTCCGGCTCGAACACTAGCGCGAACAACTCTCGCAGAGCAGCAATGTGGTAATCGCCGAAAATCAGCAGTAGCTTCGGTTGGCGTTCAATACTGATTCGCGGATCCCTGGTTGCGATCAACCTCTTCGGGATGTCCGCAAGCTCGTTGGTTTGTAGCAGCTCATCCATGGTCTCATGCTGTTCCGAATCGGTTGACAGCTGGAAGATCCAGCAGTCAAATGTTCCGGGAGATTGATCGGCCAGGTATCGGATTAACGCTGCACTGTACTGAATGGGGTCTTCGTGGGCGGTGCAAGTCACGAAGATGGCGACGAGTAGTGCTTTCCATCCATGGGTCATCGTGGTAATGTGACGATTTCGAACATGTGAGTGGTTTATAGTGCTTTGAAATGGCGTGCAATTTGGTAGGGAATCCTACATGAAGATAAACGTAAAAGCGTTTTAAGGACTAATGCTAGCTCTCCCCAGTATGTCCTCAAAGTGACGGTAGCAAAAGAGTTGGACTATATTCCAAAACGAGTATTGCATGAAATGGAAATAGCTGAGTTCGGTGACGACTGGACTCAGGAATTACTAGTTTCGCTGTACAACTTCCTGTTGAAGACTCGTTTTAAGGCACCTCTTAAAATTATCGTCTTCTGGCAGCATTTGACGGTGGATGAAGTAATTCTCCTTCAGACTGCCGTCACTTTCTCCAACATAGTAAACGTGACTTACATTCGGATCGTCCACAGGTTCACTACTACCTGTTTTATAAGGATCACTTGGATTCCACAACGGATCAGTACCGTTTGAAGTGCTGTTCCCCGATCAAATCATAAACCGTGTCGGACTTCAAATCAATTTGTCTATTATACATACAACAATCAAGATGTGCTAGTCTCTACAACTAAGCGACTCGTCAGAGGTCGAGTCTACGAGTGGGTTCTCAACACCATAAAGCATATCAATGGAACGGAAATGTTGTACGCGGTTGAGCAAGATGAGGATCTATTTTCGATAAGCTCGTCAAATATTGCTAGTTCAGAGAAAAAATTCATCCTCGGCGGCGGCGGAGGGTATGTGTTTTCACCGTCCCGGCTCGATTTAGCAGGATGGAACGCATTCCATACACTGCAGTAGAGGTGGGCAAAACAGCTCTTTTTTAGGAGCCGTCCAGAAGTCCATCAGCCCTGTTTCGTAGAAGGTGAGCTCAGCCCGATGTTCCATTTCGAACGGTATAAAGAAAAATTCAAGAACATAAAGATTACGATACGACCTCTCGAAGCCGCCACGATCATTGTGTCCGGAAATGACGAAGTCATGTGATATTCATTGATAGCCGCCGAACACCTACTTACATGCGAGTTCAAAAAGTACCTTTTGAAATCACATTCATCGGTTCTAGGACGGCATGCAAATCGATGATTTTCGGTGCTTCCGTTGACGTTGTTTAACAATCAAAACTGATTAAGTATAATTTGATATTTTTAAGGGTCTGGGAAAGTGGGAAAGATTTACTGTAGTCGACGAAGTTGACTTTATAGCTGTCGGCCACCATTGCTAGTACCAACCACTAGTGTCTTCCTTTTATCTACAAGGAATTCGCCGCCCTGGGCTCCTAAGTGTATGAAAGTATGGCACGGAGCGACGGCGCCGAATACCCATATTTACACAAAGAATTTTAGAGCGCCGACCGCGGAATTCGAACCGGCGACCTCTGGATTGTGAGTCCAGTGCGCGGTCCGATTGATCCACACGGGCGGGACACTGTACATTTACTGTAGTCAGTGCCTTAAAAATCCGTTAAAAAACTGTTTTGTTCCTAACAAAACCTATCCACTTTCACAATTCTTCTTAAGCACGCCTCCTTCGATGTCAAACATCATCTGCAAATACTCAAAAATCACATTTCAAGTCATGTTCAACCCAGTCCGTGACAGTTCCCCGGCAAACACGTTGTTATCCTAGGAAAAAGTGCCTTTCTTCCGCAGAATGTCAACCTCAAACTCTGCTTCGCATTTTGCGGCGAGTTTCCAGGGTTGTCTCTTATCGCTGTTCAATCGCCGTTTCCAGCTCCCCTCCCCTCTCGCACGTTCCCGCCACTCACTCTCTCTCCGTCTGTGCCTGTGTGTGATATTACATGCAATTATTTGTCGTTTGCGTTGTACTTGTTCTTTCGCGCAAACACACAAACACCCAGGACCAGCCAATTGCCCTGTTACGACACCACTTTCATCCACTTGCAACAACGGTCTTGGAACTCAGCTAAGAGAGTGGCCGCTCGTTGAGGGCGCGATCTCACCAACTGCCGTGCGTCTCCACCGGAAAACAGAGAGTCTCGTCACTCAGCAGAGAGCTCTCATTTTCTTCTAGACTGCTTTGGCCTGCTGAGCGATGGCGGGAAAATTTTGCGCAAGGCGCGTTTGAGCGTGTGATAAGTTTGAATGCGGAGAATGAGTGATTGAGTGAGCGCGTGGTTGATTGACTGTTTGATGTTTTTTGGAAGGTCGACGTCAATCGGATTTTCGTGTTTTTCACACCGCATCGCGTAATTGGTTTGGGGGTTCCGGCTTTTTTTTTCTTTCGTGTGTGGGAATTTCTATTGGACATTAATATGGAGTAAACAATATATAAATAGAGAGTTTTGTTTACGTGGTTTTTAGGCAAGTATTTTTTCTGATCGTTTATCAAGAGAGAAATGAGTAAACAACATCAACAACACTGTTTTTCATTACTACTTTAACTATTAAAAAAAAAATAAAGTGGTAAAATTGTATTGAGTACAAATATGTGATTCGAGCATGATTCAAAAACAAAGTTCTCCGATCGGGTTCAAATTTTTTCTGGGGGTTCCATGGCCGAAATAATTAGACCCGTATTTTTTTGTTTGGTCATCATAAATCCGCGCCATTTCAACCGATAATTAAATGACGCAACTTTTCGTACTCAAACATGAGTAGGTTATCGCTCTAATTTCAAAGTTATCGCAGTTTTAGTGAAAATTTTACTGATTTTTTCCCCGTTTTCGTCATTTTCCCATTTTACGCGTGACGCGTCGAAACCCCCAGTTTTTATTTTCAAAAAAAGTATCTCGGAATATTGAAAACATAACTTTACCACTGTTAACGCCCAGTTAACCAAAATTGACGATCTAGTAGAAAAACTTTCAGACAACACTGTAGATTATGTAACACCACACACACAATCTCAGTAGCCCTTCGTGTACCTTTATGTTCAATGTTAGTAGTCGTTTAAGCACACGAAGTGGTTTGTCTTTTGTAATGTTTTGTAGACTTCCCGGTCGCATTTAACTTGACGAGCTTAGAAATAGACTAGACACTTTCCACAAAACACTTCTGACCAGATGGTCGACCGGGACAGTCACCCCTCCTCAGGGGCCAGTTAAATAGAACGAATAAATCATACTAGAAAAAGTCATTTCTGTACCTTTCCACCCAATAAAGTCGTCTCTAAATAATCGCGTTATCACTTACCGGATCACAAGTTTCACCCCCGACACACAGGACCACATCCGCTACGATGTGCGTCAACATTTTGGTCCGATCGAACCGGATTGTGTGTCGGGACCCGCGAAGTAAAGTCAAATCCGCCGGTTTGTGAAGTCCGCGATGGCGCCGTGTAAAAGCCCGTCCAAGTTGCAAATGGCCCGAACGCCATTCCTACCGCCGCGGTACCCAAAACGCAGAAGTTCCGTCCACTTCTCACCTGCAAAAGAAGATTGCTGTAACAAAAACCGCAGTGCAAGCACGAAAGAACTTCCCGAGTGTGCATCCAAAATCCCGCGTCGAAAAGTGCATCAGAAGTGCACCAAGTCCGTCGGAAGGATTCGCCATCTTCCGACTCTGCAGTGTACTCCGTCCACAAGATTCGCCATTCTGTCCTGGCGACCAAGAAGCACGATTCCGCCATCGTGATAAAATCACTCCGCCGTAAACTTGACCGTGAAATTGAACCGTCGAAACACTCCGAACAAAACCGAGACGAAAAGGCATCGCGAATTGTGCAAAAATCGTAACCAAAAACAAACGAGAACTGTCAGTGCGTTACAACTTTTCGAAGTCGCGCGAAGAAGGTGTGCTAGTTTCTGTCTGCACGTCCTCCGCAAAGGTCTGCAGAAACATATGTCGTGTTAAAGTTTCGCGTTACGTGGAAAATCCGCGGAAAATCGTGATAGTCGCGGACGCCGTTTCTCGGGAAAGAAAATGGCGCCGCTTGTGAAGAAACTGTCGGTCGAGCTTCGATCGGCACACGAATATTCCGCGTGAAGAAAACGGCAAAACGTTTGCAAAACAATTGTCCAATCTGCGCAAGACCCAAGTGGCGAATCTCATTTCGCAATCTCGCCCTACCTCGCGTACCGCGGATTAACAAACCTTGCTTTCGAAGTGAGCAATGTGAGACGTGAGAAGAGAAGTGAGAAAAACAAAAAGGTAAACAAACCTCGTCGGTTCGTGAGTTCGTCGATCGTCGCGGAAAGTGCAGATGTGATTGCTAGTGTCGCAAAAAAAAAAATAAATTCGGTGGTTTGGTTCGTCGCAAGCACAGCGAAAGTGCAAGTTCTTCGTGTGTGCAATGCATTCAAGGCGACCGAGCTGAAGAAACGCGATCCCTGCCAGTGTTCCGCTCGCTATCCGCAGACGCACACACAGCAACACACGCAGCTGACCACAGCTGTGAGATGCACTCGGCCATCAGCAGCAAAGTAACAGAGGCGTCGAAAGGGCGTTTCGTGTGGGCGATCGATACCAAGTAGGCAGACGTCGCGAGCGGTTCTGCAAACCGTGCAGCAGTTTCATCACAGCTGATCCACCGTCCCGGTCAGCGCAGCGTCGGCGTTCATGTACTCCAGGTTCCAGCAATAAAGCCTGAGGGGCAGCGCCGCTTTGATGGGACGGGTCGAAGCTGCTGCCCCACAGCCACCCTGAGTTAAGTATCATTACATTCAATTAGTTTGAACATTCGCTCAGCGCATTTGTTGTCTCAGGTGTGGCTGAGCTGGAATCTTGGAAGTCGGACGGACTTCAAGTCTCACCACCGGACAGTTCGCGACCAGACGATCGGACGGATCGTCAACAACACCAGCTTTGGTTGGCCAGCCGGTCGACAACCAGCAAGTACTGGGTAGCGCCACGAGCTACCATCTCGCACCTCGCAGTCGGACGGACTGGAGGTCACCACACTCTCCGCAGTCGGACGGACTGCCGGAGACCTTTCACGACGGAGAAGCAACCCTGCCATCGGACGCGGCGAGCGTTTCCCCAAGAAGTGGCTCACTCGGAGCGCCGAGAGCCAACCAACCCATCTATCATCGGACGCAGCGCGCGTCCCCGACGAAGAAGAGGCTCCCTCGGAACGCCGAGCGCGAGCATCCAGTTTCCTGCTCAAGTTCGGCCAGCGCGACGAAGCGCTGGAATCAAGTTGGTTCGCGGCGGGTAGAACCGATCTACCGCGTTGTTCAACCTTCCCCATCGACGTCACCAACCCACGGTCTGTTCGCCAAGAGCAGAATCTCCTCCAACACCAAGTTGGAACCCCGGCTATGCTGCTGTGCACAGCAGCATCGGTCCGGCCGTCTTCGGTCACCTTCCTCTCTGGGCTCGCGGAGAAGGATTGAAGTTCACGAGCAAAGGCGTGACGTCATCGCACACGGGGACACCTGGTCCCACACTCCGGCCAC
This sequence comes from Culex pipiens pallens, assembly GCF_016801865.2. Lineage (NCBI taxonomy): Eukaryota > Metazoa > Arthropoda > Insecta > Diptera > Culicidae > Culex > Culex pipiens. The sequence goes on from NW_026292829.1 coordinate 10,902, forward strand.
ACCATGGTGGCACTTTCCAAGGCCTCAACTGAGGCAACCTACGGCCACACAGCTGGCACACTCAAGCCCTCATTGGAGGCACCACGATCCACACACGGTGGAACCCAAGTCGGCCACAACGGTGGCATCACACGCACAAGCAGGAAACAGCAGCAGTACGGACGCGCGGACGGCGCAGCAGTTCATGGCGGACGGCACCAAGGCCGCTGGCACTCTTCAAGGGCGGAACCCAGGTCACACATCAACACCACCACGGTCACGAAGCTGCACAACCGGTGCAGCACACGGCGGGCGGCGCGCAAGCCGCACTACAGACTCACTACAGTCCACAGTCCACACATCACAAGGCAGCACAGTCGCTGCACTCTCAAGTGGCGCCACAGCCACGACGAGCGGCAAGAGGCCGCACTCCTACGACCCACGATGGGCGGCGCACGAGCCGCTGACACCACGACGGCGGCGATGGTGACACGATCATCGCACGACCGCAACACGGCGGTCCCCGAGCGGCGCGCAAGCCGCACAACCTACCACGGTTCCCCTACGTTAGGGCGGTGCACGAGGCACCAAATCAGCACCAGTTCAGCGAGCCAAATGCTGAAAGCGGAGTTCCAGCACCGAGGCATTTGGGGGTGGCGCGTTCGTGGTCGGACGGGCCAGAACAGCCACCCCGCCACTTCCCCAAGTTAAGTACCTGTTAATTAATCTTTCAAACAGAAGCTGAGTCACATCAATTAACAGGTCCTGCTGGAACATCCCTGGAATGCCAACCACTGGCAACGAAATCGGTCGAAGGATTCGGCCAACCTGACGTCAACAACGAGAACACGGAGAGCTCACCAACCTCAAAGCGACTTGCGGCAGTCTAGAATGCTGCAAGATCGTCCCGCAGACGGTTGTCAGGGTAGACGTACTCTGGTCGATCGTCTCAAGCAGAGCTCCAAGCATTGTGGCGTCAGCGTGAAGTCTGCTCAACGAGGAACGGAATCGTTGGCAACGCGCCCACCAACAACATCGTCTTCGACCGCGCCAACTAGGCGCCGAATTTTTCAACGGTCGCACCATCACAGCGTGGTAGCGACATCCAACGGCCGCGCCAGCGCAAGGCGCGCGGCGTCTCCAGCAAGTGAGCGAGCCGATCGCTCTTGCCAAAGTCTACGGCAATCGAGGACACAGCAACAAGGCACGAGGAGTGGCGCGTTCGTGGTCGGACGGGCCAGAACTGCCGCTCCACCCCCTACCCAAGTTAAGTACAGCAACAAATTAACTTTTTGTACAAAGCTCAGCGCTTTCCACCCTCACAGGTTGCTGTTCCTCCTTGATTCGGCCAACTTTGTTCAGCTGCCAGTAAGCAGCAGATCATCGTCAACGACACCGCAGAACATCGTCAACCAGCCAGCAGCTCAACTATCAACAAAATACAAGACTAAGAATACTAAAAGAACTGTGATATTAGTATTAAGTAGCGTAGGGCTGTTAGGACGATTTCTTGTTGAAAGCCTTCGGCCTTTCAAGGCGGGCGGTATGTTAACGCCCAGTTAACCAAAATTGACGATCTAGTAGAAAAACTTTCAGACAACACTGTAGATTATGTAACACCACACACACAATCTCAGTAGCCCTTCGTGTACCTTTATGTTCAATGTTAGTAGTCGTTTCAGCACACGAAGTGGTTTGTCTTTTGTAATGTTTTGTAGACTTCCCGGTCGCATTTAACTTGACGAGCTTAGAAATAGACTAGACACTTTCCACAAAACACTTCTGACCAGATGGTCGACCGGGACAGTCACCCCTCCTCAGGGGCCAGTTAAATAGAACGAATAAATCATACTAGAAAAAGTCATTTCTGTACCTTTCCACCCAATAAAGTCGTCTCTAAATAATCGCGTTATCACTTACCGGATCACAAGTTTCACCCCCGACACACAGGACCACATCCGCTACGATGTGCGTCAACAACCACTTTTGATATATTATGAAAATTTTTCCGAGAAATCCGATAAAAGTAATGTCATAGGCACTTTGGTCCCGAGACCTTCAAAACAGCATTTTAAGTTATCATATGATCTTTTCAAATGTTAGACTAGATATTTGATACTTATAACTCTTTTTTATAAAAAAGCCCATGTAATACACTTCATTTGCGTCGAAGACATCTAAAATCGGTTGAAATGGCGCGGAGTTATGATTTTTTTTGAAAAAAGTGTTTTTTTTTGCGAAAATCGACTAAAATGACAATTTTTCAAACAAATAAATAAATACGGTCTGATTATTTCGGCCAAGGAACGCCCAGAATAAATTTGAACCCGATCCGAGAACTTTGTTTTCATATCATGCTGTTTTCGTGTGGAATTGCTGTATGTCCATGTCCAAGTCTTTTTCTAGTTTTTCGAACAGGAGCAGGTTTTTAAATAGTCTAGTTGATTTTTTATTTATTCGTTTGTGAATTTGCATTCTATGTAATCTAAGCAGTTCTTAAACAATTTTTCTATGAGTTATTCTTTTAAACATGCGCAGCTCATTGAATACCAATTCGGTCCTTATGAAATAATGTATGAAGCTTTTTGAATTGTTTTATACATGAGCTGTTCTTTGGGTTTTTTAAAAATAATTTTTATTTCGATTTTCAAAGAATAAGTTCTGTGTGATTTATCATTCTTTTAAACATCAAAAATTGTCTAAAAGTGTTTTCTGGTAAACATGATTTTATTTTATTTTTTGCATTCTTTCAAACGTGATCAGTTCATGAGAATTTGTCAAAACATGAAAAAATAGTTGAGCGATCATTTCAAAATTTCATGCTAAACGTAACATTTTAAACTTCTATTGCTTTTGTTTTTTAGATTTTTCTGAAAACAATATTTTGATAAAATCAGCCATTGAGCATTTTGAAGAAAGGCGACATATTTTTTCACGATTTAAGTCGAATTGAATGGAATTTTTATGTTTATATTCGTCTTGTAGTTTATAATATCAAAATATTTTAAAAAATGACAGGTATGGTGGTGTAGAGATCCATTTGCCCACACCAGAATTACACCACCACTCCTGTCAAAAAAAGTAAATATTATGATTGAACTATATGAAGAATACACTTTTCCGAAATTTGCAGAAAATGAATTTGTAACATGGAAAATTTCAACAAATATTTCATTAAAATTCGGGTGTGTTTCCAAAAAACCATAAAAGTCACACCTCCGACACAAATATTTGTTTTTCTTCAAATTGAAAACAAAATTTCATTTATTTTTAGTTTGGCATTTGTAAGACGTGTAAATGAACAATCTTAAGCATTATTGAAATAGTTTTTTTTCGTAAGTAGGTCGAATACCGATACAAAAAAGGCATTGTTTACCATTGGCTCTTACGTCTTTTTGAAAACTATTCCGAAAAACGTTTATTTTTTCGTAAATGTGTATATTTTTTTAACAAAAACCAGAATTGCGTGTGAAGGATATGAGGCTAAGTTATTTATAACACAACATTTCTCAAAAAAATCACGAAACGTACTTTTTTTTTGAAAATTTAGTTGAAAAAAATATACATAAAAATAAATTAAAAATATATTTAAAATTATATTTAAAATTATCGTCTTTCAAAACTTCCCCACAAAATCAACAAGCAAAAAACACTTTAACAAAATATTGAAATTTTCATTGCCAAATCTCAACAAAAGCTTGAAGCTGATTTATGTATGAATGTATGGCAATTTAAATTTACCATTTCCATTTAAAGTAAGACATTTTTGGCATCTGAAAAATTGAGATATTTTTGGAAAAATCGAAAAAAATCTTTATTTAGCAAAATAAAACTGCTTGTGGTCGAGAAAAAAATAATATTCAAGAAGCAGCTACTTAACATTTAATAACTTTACTTGTTAATTTACATATTAAATAAATTAATTGTTTGTAGCAAAAAAATCAAGTGTGTTCGGATTTTACGTGCTCCGTGAAATTGAGAAAATTTAAGAGGTACTCTAGATTGGTAATAAATGGAAACTAAAGATTTGAACTCCAAATAAAATTTTCGAAAAATTTCGAAGAGCGGTATTTTTTCCAAACAATGTTGAGTAAAGAGTTGTTTAAAAAAACTTAAAAAATAACCATAATACACGCCAAAAAATAAATAAGTGAAATTGAATTATCTTTAAATTGTTTTTTTTAGATAATTACATAAAATCGGATATGAATAATTTTATCTGCAAATAAAATTTTAACTGATTTAGTGTAGTTTCCCTCATCACTGCCTCGAATCGCGCCCCTTCATAACTAACCACCCAATCGCTTCATCCTGGAGCCCCGTTCGGGAAAGCGTCACTCATCACTCACAACTTTCTCTCAATCTCTTTCCCTCTCCCAAAATCCCGACGACTCACACTCTCACCTCCAGCAGCTGATATCAGCGCTTTATCACTCGTGCCACACCACGTGTCACGTTCCTTCCCCGAACGCGGACGCCGACCGAGGGGTCCTTCCACCGGGTGGTACTCACGCTTACTTCGCTGAGCTGGTTCCGGCCGACCATCGATGGTCCGTTTGCCACAGCTCAGTCTCCGGGCACTTGCGAACGAGATCGGACGTGGAAAATTCGGCGCGGAAAATTCTAGTCAGTGGTTGTAGCTTCTTTGTGGGGTGGAGAAAGTAGAGTGGGGGAGAAGATCTCTGAACCTTTTGTTCTGTGCTGGGGATGCTGCCCCTCCCCTCTTCCCGGAACCGGTTTCCCTTTCACCCCCAATGGATTAATTGGCCAGTTCTAAGGGAGAATCAGCAGTGAGTGAAGTTCTGGGGTTCAGACGGTGATAGACGACAAGGTCGGCGATCTTGAACGTGTTTTGGGGAGAAGAAGAAGAAGGAGGCAGAAAGAGAGTAAAAGAGAGTAGTAAAGAGAAGATTCGATGGAGCAACGTGGTGGTTATTGACGGTGTTGGTGGAGGAGAGTGGTGAAACAGGAAGAAACAATAAACCAAACCATTAAGTGTTTGTGAGATAAATCATTTTGACCGCGAGCGTTCGTGGCGATTTTTGAGAGGGTGAGTGTTTTTCGGAAGAAGCTCTTCAAAGAAGAAATTTCGGAACGAGTACTTTTGGCGTTGGAAATTCCAGCACGTTCGAAAGTGTGGCAAGTTGAAGAATAAGGTGAAAGAAGAAATCTAACGAAAATTACTCACTCGTGAGCTGGTGAAAGTAGCCGTTGATAGCCGGAAGCCCGAAGTGAAGTTGAAAATTAGTGACGACCGTTAAAAAAAAAGAGTAAGTGTGAGCAAACGAGTGCAGAAAAAGGGAAGAAAGTTTCTTTTATTTTCCAGCGTTCAAATTTCGCTTTAATTGAAATCGCTTTGAAAAGGATTCTGTGTGGATAGCAGATCAGGAAAGCAGTGAAGCTGATAGCACTGGGTTTAGACGAGCTCAAAATGTTGTAAAGTGGATGCTGTGTTGGGATGTTTGAAGAAGAAGTTGAAGCGAGAAGTTTATGATATATCAGTTTTATTGATGCATTGCACACGGCAGACGTCGAGAGGCAGTAAAAAACGAAGGGATTGAATTATTCAAGCTGTACGTTTTGTTCGAGCAGAAGGGAAGGATGATGAACGATGTGAATTGGGTTTGAATTGGCTTTTGAAAGGTATGATTATAATAAATTTTACACTGATGACGAGGCCATAATAATTGCAGAAGATAATGCAAGAATTATTTTCAACAATGTTTAGTGAATGTTATTTTAATAGTACTTTCTTAAAATCTGAACTAATTAATTTTCCCTATATTTTTTCATCAACCTGAAAATTTTAGACTCAGAAAACTGTTATTCAGCAGCAAATTAAATTTAGAGTTTTTTCATTCGCATATGTGAAAATAAGAAATCGGTTTTCATAAATTATCTAATTCAACGTAGACATCAAAAACTGTACTTTTTGTCTACTTTCTGAATTTAAAAATAAACGTTTTACAATAAATTTTGAGAAAATGTTCAATGTAATTTAAAAATGAAAAATTCTGTTTTCTTTGGAAAAATTACCTCTCTGGATTATTGCAGCTTCGTTGAGAACATTAAATTTCTCATAAAATAACACGGCTCTATTTTTTTGAATTTTGAAATTATTTTTAATTTTTTTTGAGGAAAAATAAGTTTTTTTTTAAATTTTGAGTAAGCCATCATTGGGCGTCTAATACATAAAAGTCTTATTGACATCAATTTTTTATCCTCACGGTTTCAATAACTGAAAAACGTGTCTTAATAAAGTACAGAAAAAATAGACCTCGAATTTGTATTCAGGCACCAAAATTAACAATCACACCTTAATCGACTTTTGACGAATTTTTGCCTTTGAATATGAAATTTAGACAAACATCCAATCGTTTTTTACCTTCTCCTTTTTCAGTAGTGGGACAAGGCAGATTACTACGTATCAGAAGACGAACCTAAATTTCGCTACTGAAGAAATTCTATTTTTTTAAAGATCTGTTTTCTTTTAGGCCGTTGCAAATATTTTTCAAAATTTATGTCACCCTCCCCTCCCTTCAAAATTAGTCCGAAAAATCAGGGAACAAAAAAATATTTTTTCAAAAAAAAATATCAAAATTTCAATGGAAATAGAAGCCTAATCAACTGAGAACAATCTTAAATGCCCTTTTCTGCATTGATTATCATATTCAACATGTTTGGACTCGTTTAAAAATATTTTGAACATCTATGAAATTACAATGTACAGCACCGCAAAAACTTTTTTTTCTCGCAAAAATAAAATTTTCGTCAGTATTTAGAAATTTTGGAAATAAATGATTGCAAAACAACTGGACAGGTGTACGATGCATTTTAAAACACTTTTTTCATTGAAATGTTGGCACCGTGGCCTGTAATTTAAATTTTTATTTTTTTGACCCCCCCCCCTCGACTTTGATCAGAGTCGAGAGACATAAACTTCAAAAAATATTTGCAACGGCCTTATTGTAATAAAAAAATACGAAATTTGTTTAAATTATCTAGACATGATTTGAAAATTGTAAGGAAAAGCAAATAAAAAAAAAGAAGTGTGTTTTTGTGTTCCCACAATAGGTTAGTTTCAATAGACTTATTTTAAAATTGAATTTATAGTGTTTAGATATCTTGTGAAATTGAACTGTGTAAATTATCATAAGATTAGAAATAATAATCCATTAAAGTCTTTTGGATTCATTGAAGCATAAAAAATGCGCTGATGTTAGAGACGAATGATTTTTTTGTTAACTTCCGAATTATTCAGTATAATAACTGTTATCTGATTTATGCATTGAATTTTATAAAAATATCTTCGTCGAAATTCTTACCAAATGCAATTGCATTCCTCTTCCAATCAAAACATTCCAATTTCATCATTGGAATCCACGCAAGATTAGAAAAAAAAATCATCTCATTCTAACTGGCTTACCTTTTGTTGGCAAGCAAATTAACTTTTTTTCCCCCACATTTTCCTGCTCAAAAGTATTTCCAAACGACCTTTCCGGGATTCGGTACGGCAGCGTTATTGTGGTTTTGGCATGGGCAAACCGCTTCCGGTGGTTTTTGTGCCCATCTACCCTCATCGGTAATCACGTGTGTGGTGGTCTTCGCATAACCACCGAGTAGATGGGTATTTCCTCGTTTCTGTAAAAAGGATGGGTAATGGAAAAGTCATCCCATGGAAAACTCTCACACACAGATTCTATAGCTGGGATAGGAAGGCTTCCGGGTGGCTATTCATGCGCGAAATGACTTTCGGGCACGAGGAATGTCGGCCTCCCTCGGCAGTGATTATTTTATTAATTTTCACTTCTGGTGTGAAAAGTTGGATGAGTTTTTAAACGATTTTGGCCTCAAGTGCCGTGCGTCTCCATTAAGAATTAATTATCTGCCAGAATAAATTGCATAAATCACACACTTTCAGGGTACCCTCTCCGGTATCAAGAAGGAGACCCCCAGATAAATCAAAATAATGGCATTCGGGACACTGTGAACAACATCTCAACGTTGTTATGAGCTACGGGAGCAGAGTCTGCACAAAGGCATTTCCAGCTGGATTCCTTCGCAATCATGGATAAGCAGCAACGACATGCTTCAATTTTTCAGCAACCGTAATGGCACTACTCGTTGCACCCAATGACAGTAACTATATCATGCTGGTTGGACTGGTGCCGTCTGTTTTGTGCTGCATGGGACATGAGTTCCAACATTTTGTCATTATTTATTTGTATCCTTGACCTTCGTGGGGACAGATTGGAATGGATTTTTGTGGATGGGCAATGTGGGTAAACAAAGAGATATAAATAATTTTAAGTGGTGCTGACACAGAAATACACAGAAAATTATCAAAGGATTGATTTTCTTTTGCCTTATTTGCCTCCTCTTTGAAAAAAGTTCGCAAGCGAAAAAGATTTGTTTACGATTATTCCATCCCTGGTTTCTTCAAAACAACATTAAAATGATCCTCCAAATATGAGAGCAATGGCTGGAGCAATATATGTATCAGCATACTGTCTTTGGGAAAGTTTAAGAAAACTATCTAAACTTTAACGCTTTTGCAATGTTTTAAAAATTAATTAATTAAAAAAAATACAAAATCAAAACTCAAAGGAAGTTTTTTCATTCCTAGAAATATCACATAACGGCGATCCAGTCTGATATTCATTATGGTAAATTTAGATGGTATTTTCGTTTTTAAAAAAATAGATTAACGGAGAAACATTGCACAATATGTATTATAATTGATAAGTATTTTCTTATGAAAGGAGGAACAAATTTTGGGGACTATTTTAATGTCGTTTTACAAAACATATTATGATATATTTTGATATTAAATGTTTTATTCTAAATATCCAAGGTTCAATTCTATTTTTTGTCTACCCTAAAAAATATTTTGACGAACTTACAAAATTGTCTCCAATTATTTTTTTAGGATTCTTGATGGTCGGAAAGCTAATTTATGTTGTAAAAATGTTTTCTAGTGCCAATTTGGAGGTGACATTTTTTGATAAAACTTGATCTGATTTCCAGATCATGAAATGGCACATCTTACAAAAGAAAGGTTTAAGGTTTGCTTTTGGAAAAAACACTTATCTCACAAATTTTAAAAAATTCGTGCGCGGCGAGGAGTCGTCCTAGAAAAAATCCTATTACCAAATTGTAGGTTTAAATGCGCTCTTTCGATTGAATTTTGGCCCGAAACTCTAAGTCTGATTTTTAAGAGCTCTTTTTCTGAAATACTTGAGCGATGTCTGTATCCGCTCTTAAAAATTTGTGTCTTCCATCATTGGAAAACCGCTCGTAAAACCCTCAATTTCAAAATTTCAGATTTGTAGCCATGGGGTCGGAGACGAACATTTTATTTTTCGAGTCACAATTCTCGACTAATAAATGTGGTCAAAGCCATTTTTAGAGGTATTTTTTGGACTATTTTACAGATAACACTAGCAAATTAAAAGAATTCAGTTTCAAACAAAAATCCATTCGAAAACATGCGCCATAAACTTCTTGGGCCCAAAATTAGAAGCTTTTCTAAAATGTATTTCCAGAGATATAGCCATATTAGTGTTTTTCGTCTTATTTTTACCCTATTTTTTGCTATTAAATTTCTGGTTCTATACAGAATCATATACATCAAATTCGAAGTCCCGGCACGTTCTCGCTCGAAAGTCGTCAAGTCGAAGCATAAACGCCAGCACATTTACGCTTGCGCGTTTTACGCTGCGCGTGAAAGTATTATTTTTGGCTTCTCATAATAGATCGACAAAGTGCAATTGCGATATATTTTTTTTAAGTTAATCATAGACTAACATTAAAGGAAGAGTACCCTTTATATTTTTCTAATAATGTTAATCCAATATGTTTTTCTTAATTAAATTTTAATACCTTGCGACCCATAATGTACCTCTGAAATAAAAAAAAAAATGGGTTTCTAGGTTTAGCCTAAAAATATTCGAAGCTTTAGGTAAAATTCTCACTGAGTGGTATCATTTTGTTTCTGAAAAATGAATTGCACCAATATATTTGTCGGAGGTTCATCATTTTGTAAGAAAGGCTCTATTTCACCTTTGGTGATATTTAATCGGGTTTTTTATTACCCTTGACTCAAGGCGATTTGAAAAAACACCCAGAAAGCAAACATAAAACGGATTGCTGGACCATATAACAAAAAAAAAGCTCGAGATTTGAGAAATATTTTAGGATACTTAAAAATAATCTAATACTACTAATTTTGCTTGATCGCCCCTAAAATTTTAGGAATTTTGTATGGAATAACATTTGTTTTTTGTCACAGCGATCAGTAGTCTGATCCTAACAATTAAAAAAAACAAAAACAATGAAAAATATTTGCAGCGACCTAAGGTGAAAATTAAAAAAAAAAAACTGGGACAGTACTGAAACCCTTTAAAATAAACATTTTTTTTCTTGAGTGCTATCAAAATAACTTCTTATTGTATTGGTCAAAAACTGTTGCACAGACTTTCTACAAAAAAAAAAAAAAACAATCCATTCACTTTAACGCCCCCAGGTCTTTTGTGGTATCTAATGCAAGATTCTGCGCGAACCTTGGAGTCCAAAAGCTTGAATGGGAAGAGCACCAAAACCTCTTTCTTCACCAAGGAATCTTTCACCCCAGGGTTTGAACTGACGACCTTTGGATTGCGAGACCAACCGCCGCCAGCGATTCCACCGATGCTGGCTTGGTTCGGTGTGTTGTTTGTCATTTTACTTCCTCATTCGATAGAAGGTTGGAACAGATGGGAATCGAACCCATGATCATCCACTAACAAAGCGGATAGCAGAACCATTCGGCCAAGCACAGGCACAACTATTACAATATTCTAGTTCTAGTTCTTTTTCCTAAAGCAAATTTTTGTTTAACTTCAACAACATATTCGCGCTATAATATATTTAATTGATCAATTCAAAAAGGAATCAAATACTGATAATCTCATTACCGTCTCATAATGGGTACAAAATAGCAAAGCATCATAAACCAAAGATTGTATCACACAAAGAGAGCTCGCTCCTGTTTACGAGACGCATCCGGTTTCACTTGGGCAAGAAAACACACACACACACAAACACTTACATGTGTTACCAATCTCATACCATCAACAAAAGAATAAGAAAAAAAACACGAAAAAAGAGTATTCCGAAAAAAGCACCAAAATCAGAACCAACACGTCGACGCACGTCTGGCACAAGGTGTGCCAATAAAAGAGGTGTGCGTGTGCATGTGTGTGTGTGTGCGTGCAAAAGTGCGAGTAAATTGAGGCGTGGAAAATATACACCGGAAATCATGCCACGTGAGGAAAAACAAGGCGGGGGTGCCGATTAAGCCATCCACGTGTAAATTTTGGCTAGCTCGGGGTTGGGTTGGGGGTGTGAAAATAGCTGTTCCAACCTTGTTTCAACCCGTGCTATTGCAACGAGGTAACAATAGCAGAAAATAATCGCTACAACAATTAATTCAACTTCCGGCAATTGGTAATAGTGAGCGTGAGCGTTAGTTTTTTTTCTTTTAGTACATCGAAAACGTGTAACAAAGCAATTTGGCACAAAATGGCCACCTGACCATTTTGTTTTTTTTTTTTTTTTTTTTTGCAGAAATAAATCAAATCATACATTTTCTTTTTTGCGCTCAAAGTGCCATTTTCACGTAACATAACTTGTGGCAAGGCTTAAGCGGTTAGTTTAGTGTTTGTTGAAGTCAGTGGTGGCACGAGAGAAAAGCGACTCACGTGACGAGAATTCCTCTTCGCTGACAGAAAGTCGTAAACGCCACACACATGACCATCAAGCTATCTGTGTGAGTGCGTATGTGTGATTGTGTTTGACGGATTTTTTCCTCTTCCGTCGTGCGAAAACCAACCGAAGAGAAAACAGATGTTGATCCTGACGATGACGATGATGATGAAGGTGGTGGTGATGATGCTGATGCTGATTATAAGCTCCGGCGGCCGGTACCAGTAGAATCATCGAGGCGTTAAGCGGCAGTTTCGGCACCGTTAACCGCGTGAATCAGCCAAGCCAGCAAGCTTGCCAGGCGGAGGAATGTTTAATCAAGTGGAAAATTAAAGAGGTATGTAGTTTTATTGCAAGTGACTGTTTTCTATTGCATTTTCAGGGAAAGTTTTGGCGAGAAAAAAAGATTGCCAGTGTTGCCAGGTAGATTCCTTCAGATGAATAGGTTAGTTATATTATTTAATTTTTAAAATATTGGATCGGAAAATAAAAAACCGTAGTGGTTTCGAGGTTTTAATTAATTTTTGAAATTTAGAAATTAGGTATTGTGGGATTATGTTTGAAATGAGAAAACGACCATAAATAATCCAATAAAACAAATTTTATGATTTTTGAGTTTTGGTTTTATCCGCCTCTCGTAGGAAATATGCAGGTTAAAAATAAAAATAAAAAATGATTCATTGGACATTTGAAAAAAAAAAAAAAATAAATAAAAAAAAAACAAGATATTTTAGTTTTGCTTGTCTATTTCAAGATCATTAAAAAAAATATAATATTATTTTTTTCGCCATTCGGTTTTGAAAATACTAACTTTTTTCTGTAATAGAGTTGAAAAGTTCACTCATGTAGGTTTCGAAAAGTTCAACAAAAATTCTAGAAATACTGAGTAACGTAATTTTTCGACGAACCTTCAATCTAAACATAAATATATCCGAAAAAATCAGAAAATTTATAAAGTAAGAAATTGACAGAATTGTCGTAGTTTTTGCTCTAGAATTTCAAAAAATTTGTTTTGGATGAAACTTTGTCTTTGATGAAAAATTGCTTTGCAAATGTTCAAAAATCTGTTTCTTAGGAAGGGTAAAAAAATTGTAAAATAGGTCAAAAAGGACAACTTTAAGCTGAGTTTTTATTCTATGAAAAATAAAGTGATTTTTGGAAAGTAACGAAATTCTATTCGACAAAACTTTCAAAATTCACTTTGGGATATAAAATTTAAATTGGAGTTAAAAAGTACTAATGTGTGTTTTTTATGTTTTGCTCCATATTCAGGTTTAATTTGTTTTAGAAACATTGTTATTTTTTATTATCCAAAATAGTCTCAAGAAACCAGGTCGGATTGACAATGTTTTTAAAAGATAGCTATAAAGAATTTTTCTCAGCTTTTAAATTTTTTTAAGACGTGATTGAGAAACACTACTTAAAAAAATAAAAGGATTTTTTCTGGAAATTTTGACATAAAAATGGCTTTAACTTGTAAACGAAGATGATATCAAAAATTAAAGAAAGTACTTTACAGTTGAAAAAACAGTTTGAGCATTTATTAGTTCTGCTCAAAAACTTTTACCGCGGGTTAAAATTGATAAAAGACATGTAATATCTTTATGAAAAATTGACAAAAAAAAGATATCCAATTTCAGTTTGTTTTCTTAATAAACAAATTTCAAAATCAAGAAGATGTGTAAAGAAAAACTGGACTAAATATATGAATTCACCTCCTAAAGTCTCGGGACAAGTTATTTTACATGTTTCAAAACATAAACATGATATTTATCCATGTTTTCCAAAATTTAAATGGATGATAAGTTGTAACATGCTTTGGACACGGGTACAAATGTCGAACAATCATAGTTAAAAAAAATGGTCTTAGCAAAACCATTTTTTCATCGAAATTTCACAAATATTCAAACATGTCGTTTTTTTAAACTTCATCATCTCGGTACGAGAATCGAGCTCACGACCTCTGGATTGGAACCCCAGCATGCCGCTAGTCGAAACCAATCTTCTACCGGTCAGCATTCCCAGTGAGCAGATTGACTCTTTTAAGGGATCTGACTTTGTCGAGCCAGACATGAATCGAACCCATCACCTTCCGTTTACGAGGTGAAACCCGTAACCTAACGGCCACGGTAGCTCGGTGACATCTAAGAAAATCAAACAATTTGTATTATTTGTAGTTAATTAAAAAAAAAATTCCAACTGTGTTGAAATGATTAATTCAAGCAGGCCACGCTGGTGCCACAATCCACAATCGGTTCTGTACTGATGTCCGCCTACTGTACACACATTTGGCCGAGCCTGCTACGCCGGCCTGTCCGTTTGTTATGATAATTACTGATAAAGTGTTATCTGGCTTGCGGCCACTTTGATACGGTGTCGGTTCGCGCCTTCTGGCCCACCCAATATGCCCACGTGGATTGAAGTGTGTGTGAGGAAATGGCTTGAATATTTATGAAAATATACGAGCTTTGAAAAATATTGCACCACAAAAGTTGGCAGCCGCAGCAGTAGCGAAAACATTCTTGTAATCAGATTTGTGCCAGGTTATGTTGTTTTAACAAGCAAAAATAAACACTACATGTGAGGAAAATGAGCGAGCGATGGTAAACGTCAGTTCAGAAGTTTGCTTGATGTGCTGCCGCTTTGGCACAGGATAAACAACGTTTCGCCTGAGGAAACACTTGGGGTTCTAATCAACATCGAGAGTGGGGAAAAAACGAAACGGAAGAAGAGGAAAAAGAAACGGTTGGCTGCACTGGCTGTTATTATCCAACTCTCCTCCCCGTCATCGACTACTGGATTCTTGCAGTGACACTTTGTGTGAGTAGCAACGTTTGGGAGCACTTGCAGCTGCAACAACAACAGCAACAACATCGGAGTGTGCCATGTGTGCTGTACCTGCCTGTCTGCTTGCCTTCTGGATGTCCGCTGAGTGCATTGTTGATGCGTTCCCATGTCAAACGGTAAGCAAGCGGGTGTGTCAGTGAGTGGCAATGATTGTACACGCAGAACAACTCAACCACGCATAAAAGAATAAATCAACAACTCAACAACTCAACAACTCTACAACTCAACAACTCAGCAATCTAATTCAACAACATTGTAATGAAAAATCAAGTTCAATTTTGCGTGCATCAAAGCAAACCTCCCGTGTGTGTGCAATCCTGACAAAGTCCGGGAGTTGTTTTTGTCAGTCATCGTGGCGCTGGTAGTGGGTGCCTCTGATGGCGAAGCTTGCTGCGAACCTTTGTTGCAGTTGCCGTTTCCTGTGACCTGGATATGTGCTTACAATTTGCTCCACGGATTGCTGGGGTCGCTTGCCAAGTGAAAGATACAAAAATCAAACAAAAAGTTGGCTTTTTCCTGCCTTGCTCGCAGTAGATAAAAGCTCTCCGGATCAATCAAGAGTCATTACGGGATGAAATGCTTGGGAAAAATTTAATCAAATCAAAAATTTATTGAGTTTTCTCGTGGAAAAGTGGTCATGTCCTCGTATCGGTTTAAAATTAAGAAATCACATTTCGAAACCCATTAGATCGATCCGGTTGGGGTGAGTCCCGACTATCTTTTATGGCTCAGAAGTAGTTTTTATTATCATTTGACACTGGGATATGGCTGGCAATTGAAGGACTCCCGCGTAGGGTAGTTAAAATGTGATTTCGGCAATGGGGGCGTTAGCATCATTATTTTAGGCTGGCGTAAGGGTTGTCTGAATTTTGAAATTGTATGTGTGCAATTTGAACATTTTGAAATTAAATTTTTAAGTTTTGAACATTTCACTTTATTTTATTTGTTTTATGAATGATGGCAACCAATGTGATGTTGTCCCAGAACTCAAATTAGATGTTAGAAGCAAGATAATAAAAAAAAACTTTTATTTGGTCATGATTCGATTATACCGTAATCTGGGGTGAATCGGGTCAACAGTCTGAATAGGGACATCAGTTTTTAGAGCACTTAAAGCTTTTAAATTTGGAAATGGATGTACATTTTTAGTTGGCCTGAGTCTGTTCTAACCGAAACCAACCAGAAAAATCAAAATATTGTGCTCCAACATGGTTAAAACTGCTGTCCCAATTCGCCCCATGTGTCCCGATTGACCCCAGTTTACGGTACATAGTTCCATACAATACTTCGAATAATCGAAACATTGGATAATCGATGTTCTGGATAATAGCGTTTTGACATCATACAGATTTCTACTTCGGGAACTATGGAATGTTGTTTTTATTTTAGTAAACAAGGCCAATGCACTTTTTGTTTCAACATTGAAAAATGCAAAATTCGCCCAAAAAATCAGGATATGAAACAAAAAAATATGCAAAAAAAATGAGAATAAATTGTACAATGTATTTTTTTAACAACGCTTCTTATAAATTTCGAGTGACGTTTACTTTTTTTTGTCTGTAGAGAGATAAATACTTAACATGACATTTAAACTAGCCTAAGAATCTGTAGCAAAAAATAAAATAAATAAAAAAAAATAAAATGAAAAAATGCATTCTACAAATGCCCTAAATTTGAAATAAAAATCCCTTGGAAAATAAATAAAATTTGGAATGAAATCTTACGGTTCATTTATAATGTTGTCCAGTTTCGAAAAATAAATTAGCATTGCTCAGATTTAATCTGACCGAGCCACGTAGCCCAGAGGTAACGCTTCCGCCTCGTAAGTGGTAGATCGGGGTTCAAATTCTGGCTGGGACCAACACAACTGGTGATTTTTTTCTCTTGTGGATTCAATAACATAGTAAAGGGAAGGTAGTGTACCGTCACAAACTGGAGCTGTTATCATTAACCTTAACATGTTAACATTAAGTGATCGACTGTCACTGAATCCGCTTTGTAAATGCCGGCCCCGATACTCTTCAAGGGTCCGGCATTTACTTAAAATGTTAATTTCAAACATATCAAATGTGAGAGTTAATTTGATAATTTTTGAAAACATTTTTATTCTAAAGCTCTGAAAATTTTACGGTACTTTTAATTTTTTGACACCGCAAATCGGACGCATATTTGCTTAGCTTACATATTTATTTTGATTCAAAAATTCTCAGTAACCAATGGTTCTATTTCCTATAATTTGGAAGCAAATTAAAAGGAAATCTTCTGATGTTTTTGAAAAAAATATTTTCATAGATGGTCATGGTTTCACAAGTTACGAAAAGTCAAGTTATTTATAAAAAATAAATTTCAGTGTTTAAAGCTTATAATTTGTGCACAATTTTGGAAATTATATAAAATACTTTTCATAGGAAAATTATATTTTTCATGACAAATAAGTTTTTTTCTTATTTTTTCCATGATTTAAAAAAAAATATAATGTTTTTTGAAAATTGTCAATGAATTATTAAAATAAAACAGTCTAAAAATTTTTATGAAATTTTCGTTGAAAAGAAAAGTTTGATGAAATTCACTCTTATTGTTGCAGCGTTATTTTGGAAACTATTCTTTCGATTACCAATAGCAAAAAGAGACATTTCTTAAAACGTTGATCATTCATTCATTTATTTTCCAAAAAATTAAAAATGAAATTTGAAATATTTGTTTAAACAAATTTTGAAACTCAAATCTCAACCTTGAAATAATAAGCCAATTTGGAAATCTGTAAATTTTTTAACATTTCGATACAATTTAAAAAATCAATCATGAATGTTTGTAATATACCTATAAAGCATGTTAGAGATCTGTTATTAATTTTTTTTTTAAATTCAATCAAATCATGAATTTTAGACCTTTTGACTTTTACTTTTAAAAATGAAATGAACTCTAAACTCAGCGAGTTCAAGGACGTCGATGTTCAAAGTCAAGCTTTCAGAACCACCAGTCCAGTTCAGTCACCCCGGGAAGGGACTTTCAAGCATTCCCCAAAAAAGGACCTCTATTTGTACGTAGAAAAATGCCCTGAATGTATGAATGTGTGTGTGTTGTAGTAATAAGATCCCCAACCAGCACGTACCAACGACCTGCTCCGGAAATAAAAATGAATAGAAATTTAGGTTTCGGGGGCTTTTTTTTTGGGGACGGAGGTTGAGGTTGTCCTGAAATTCCAAGCGTCGAACACGGGCTCGGACATGGATTGGGGCCAAATTTTGTTTGCTCGCACCGCAGGAAGGCACATGATGATGATGGTGTGATGATGAGATTGTTGTTGTTGTTGATGTTTGAAGATTGAGAGGATGCCCCAAAGTCATCTCCGGTGATAGCAGTGTTGGTGTTGGTTCTGGTGGGCTGGGGCCCGAGGAAAAGTTTGGCGATAATGACTTGACTGATGGGCAGCTACCAATAAACAGCTGGGGATCTACTGTGGCGTACAAGGTTTCTTCTTTCTGTGTTGAGATGGATTTGAAACGTGGTCCAGACATGATACCAAAGGGACCGTTCGTTGGTGACTTTGAGTGATTTGCTGGAGTTGGGTCTAGCAGAAATGACATCAAAGACATTCTTGGAAGGTGAACTTTGACTTGTTAATTTATAATTATTTAATTTGAACTTCTGTCAAAGATTTTCTTTCTGGGTCCAAAAACCAGATAACCCAGAACCAATCTAAGGGAAAAATACTACGCTATTACTAGTCAGTTCCCCCTCCAGGAGACCGGCGTTTCGATTGCAGCAGCAGCGCCATGTTTATCTGGATGATTTATGTACTCCCGCGCGGTTGAGTGTTTACTCTATCGTCACAACCGGAACTTTGCGTGTGGGCACGGCTACGTGGTAAAATTTGGGGTATTTTGCACCAATAGGGTGGGAGTGAGAAGTGCCGCGGTTTCTGGCCCGGTCTGTTTCATCTGCTGGACGTGAGAATATTTGAACGCGGCTGGAATGCAACAGGCCCATCAATTGGAGTTGAGAGGTGAAAGTAAATAAGTTTTTGGCAGCAAGCTAAATTGTATTGACTTGCGTTTTGGCAAAATAAGTGAGTGTAAATGTTTCACCGAAAACGCTAAATAATTGTTGAAGCAGTTGCTGTTGTGCTAATTTATTAATTACACCCTAACCAAAAATCATGATTTTCTGAGTTCAATATCCCACTTTTCATACGAATTTTTCAGTTCAACCCATATAACAATTTTTATGGTTGTAGTACCTGAACTCAAAAAATTGTATGAAAAGTGCGATATTGAACTCAGAAAATCACGATTTTTGGTAAGGGTGTACAAACATAATAAAAATATTTTAAACAACTTTAATTAAGAATAACTTTAATTTTCCTAAAATACCGCATTCTTCAAAAATACTAAAATGGTTATAATTTACACTATGACAATCAAACGAAGAGAAATTGTGTTTGAATTTTCACTTACTTAGAGTTTTTTTTTTTGTAAAATGTTCCAATTATCACAAAATTCTGTATTAATTCAAAAATACTCAAATTAATTTATTAATAATAATTAATTGAAAAAAAAAATATGTTGTGACAATTTTAGTATTCTACAAAAACTAAAATTACAATTGAATGAAAATACATGCAAAGTTTCGTTTCGTTTGGTACCCATATTGCAAATTATAATGATCTAAATGTCTTCGAAAAAATGCGGTGATTTGTAATAATTATGTTTTTTTTAAAGCCTTGAATAAACTTTAAATGCACTCCAAATTTCGCTTCGTTTGATACATTTGCGAATCATGGAAATTTCGAAAAAAAAAACGGAATTTTATGAAAACATTTATAACAAAAAAACTAACTTAATCCACTTATGTGGTTGGAGCCTTCCTCACTCATTACCATCAATAGCTGAACACCAAATTCATCTATTTTTTAGATCCTGAATAAAAAAGTACATAAATATCACTTAAGTGGCCATATCTCAAGACAGGGTTGCCAGATCTTCAATGTTTTGGACTTGATAAAAAGGTCTTTTGATAACCTAACCAACGATGGATAGGATGGTGGATCCGGACGTAGTTTACGGCTTCCAAAAAGTACATCGATATCACTTAAGTGGCCATATCTCGAAACAGGCTAGCCAGATCTTCAATGTTTTGGACTTGATAAAAAGGTCTTTTGATAACCTAACCAACGATGGGTCGGATGGTGGATCCGGACGTAGTTTACGGCTTCCATAAAGTACATCGATATCACTTAAGTGGCCATATCTCGAGACAGGGTAGCCAGATCTTCAATGTTTTGGACTTGATAAAAAGGTCTTTTGATAACCTAACCAACGATGGGTCGGATGGTGGACGTAGTTCACGGCTTCCAAAAAGTACATCGATATCACTTAAGTGGCCATATCTCGAGACAGGGTAGCCAGATCTTCAATGTTTTGGACTTGATAAAAAGGTCTTTTGATAACCTAACCAACAATGGGTCGGATGGTAGATCCGGACATAGTTTACATACATTTAAATGAGATCCGGCTTCCAAAAAGTACATCGATATCACTTAAGTGATCAGAACTCGAGACAGGGTTGCCAGATCTTCAATGTTTTAGACTCTTTGGAAAAGTCTTTCGATTACCTAACCAACAATGGGTCGGATGATGGATCCGGATATTGTTTACATACATTTAGTAAGATCCGGCTACAAAAAAGTACATGAATATCACAAGTGGATATAACTCGAGACAGGGTTGCCAGATTATCAATGTTTTAGACTTGTTGCAAAGGTCTTTCAATTATCTAACTAACGATGTACAACATGATGATGTTTGGTTAAGTTTAATGCCATTTATTCAACTTCCGAAAATACGCGAAAACGCATTTTTGTACATAACTTTTGAACAACTACAACTACAACTATTGAACTACTCATCGAAACTTCAAACAATTCAATAGCACCTTATGGGACCCTAAACCAAGTCGAATGCGACTGGTTTGGTAAAAATCGGTTCAGCTAGTGCTGAGAAAACTCAGTGAGAATTTTGGTCACACACACACACACACACACACACACACACACACACACACACACACACACACACACACACACACACACACACACACACACACACACACACACACACACACACACACACACACACACACACACACACACACACACACACACACACACACACACACACACACACACACACACACACACACACACACACACACACACACACACACACACACACACACACACACACACACACACACAAATTTCGTTTCGTTTGATATCCACATTGCAAATGTCACCCATGCCAAAATTGATCCGAAATATCACGGGGCAAAAAACATATTTTTTCAAAAAACACATTTTTTTAAATGTAAATATGTCTAATCAGATAAAACCATCAAAAATGCATTTTTCTGCATTCATATTTTGCATGTTTGGCCTCGTTTAAGAATATTTTAAATTTTGAAGAAATTTCGTATTTTTAGTTTGTTTATTAGGGTGACATGCGCCTTGTTAGGATGCTAAAAAGATAATTTTCGTTGATTATCATCATTCCTAAAAATCATAACATCGCTAAATTTTACCCAATTTAAGCTGTCTTAGTCGCAAATGAACGGTGTTAAGATTGACTTTCAAGGAGAAATAGTTTGAGGTTTGAAAAATCAAGCCTAACATTTGAAAATGTCTTGTGAAACTATAAAATCGCCGTTTGGACGGTGTCTGGACCTAATAGCATAATTCTGAATATGTTTTTATCGGATTCTTAGGAAAATTTTACGTAACATATCAAAAAATGATCTAGGTACATTAACAGGATTCCAATACATAATTTTTTGAAAATAAGATCTGGAATCTTCGACGCGCTGCGTGCAAAAACTACAAAATTTCAACTTTTTCACTAAAACTACGATCACTTGAAAATTTCAGCGATGATCTTTACTTTTTTGGATACCAAAAGTTGCGTCTATCAGTTTTGAAAATCGAGAAAGCCGAAAAGAAATACTTTCAGACATAGTCTATTTGGTCAAAGCACTTTCAAAACGGCATGTGTAGTTTGTATATGACTTTTTCATAAATAAGGCTAGGTTTTTTAAACTACCAGCTATTTTTTTATGAAGTTTTTGCAAAAAAAAAAAAAATTGTTTGACCACCCTATCACGGCGTAGGCCACCTTTATGGCCAATTAAAATAAATACGGGTCTGATAATTTGGGCAAAAGAACCCCACCCTCAAATTTTGAGCCAAATCGAAGTTATTTTATTTTTTTCTTTAACTTTCATATGAAACTGTTGTATCTATAAATTGAAGTTTTTTCAAATATTTTGTTATGAAAAACATCATTTCAATTTATTAAACAAAAATATACAATTGAACAAAAATATGCAATCGTATTTTTCGGCTTTAGCTGAAAAAAAAATGGTTAAGATTTGTTCCATTCCGTCCAGTTTTGGGTCACTTAGTATCAAAAAATGCGCAAACATGAAAAACAATTATCCTGTCTCTTTGACGTAACACGCGCCCTTGTTCTGGTTTCATTTTTGACACTTTTTTGGGAAACTCAACAAGTGTACTCTTCATCAGCTTCTTTCCTAAAGAGAAGATTTAAAACCAGTTTCCATTTCCTAAAAACGACTAGACACTTGTAAAGACACCCTCTTCCCTCGACTCCTTAAACTTCCAAAGGTAGCGAACGAACAATAATTCATTGTTTCATTGTTAATGGCTTTCGCACGGAAAAGGGGCACTTTCGACTCCCGACTTTTTCCATGATGGGGCGTAATGTACTCCCTTTTTTCCTGGCTCATCCACGTAGGCGGTGAACTCTGCGTTCTTGGCTTACTTGGGTTGAAGGGGTTGGCACGTGGTATCTTGTAATTTACGACCGATTAATTATGCGGATGATTTATTCAGACTGTTTCAACTCGTTTTTTCTCCTCCAAAAGTAGCTCCTTTCCGTAGACGATGATTATGGGCGAAATTGTGCAGATTGAAGCAATTAGGAGGAAATTAATTTTTCGTTTTTGGCCGTTTTTCGAACAACCGGGAAGGTCGTCGTAATAAACCCTAATGATGTCTATATTATGGCACTTTCGGGTGCCAAGCAAAGGGTGTGGCTCGGTGAGGGGCAGGGATCATCGGCCAAATTTTCCTGGAAGATGGGCCGGAATCTTCCGCTAAAAGGTATAATTAAGCGATGCTATCGAGCGAATTTCCAACGGTCTTTTGGGAGCATGAATATGGGCCTATTTTGGGAAACTTCTGTCTCAATCAGATCAACTTTTTCACTTTGCTCTGTTTATTTGGAAGCGAAAAGTTAAGCTATTTTGAAGTTTTTGCAGGTTTCAAGTTTCCGCCCTGAGCATCTCATTAAAAGTGGAATCGTGGCGCGTAACGTCCAGGCCAATAATGGCAGGTGCGCCAGTCTTGGGTCATTATTCGTTAATTGCTGAGCGCTGTGCTATACTATTATTTCCACGTTGCACAGTGGAACTGAGACATTCATAATTCGTCAAAATTTATAAAATGTGTATGTCCATTCAAAAACATTACAAAACCTCCAAATTTTGAATGTTTAGCAAATCAAAATTTCTCAAAACTGGTATTCCACTATGCCATCACTCCACATCCTGAGGACAGCAAAGTGTTCTAAATTGCGTACTGCTGACGCGTAAGGATGGACCTGGAGGGGTCCATAATCATCTGAACCCCTCTCCGCAAGTCTCCATTCACGACCCCAGGGCGATCCAATTTACCCCACTTTACCTCGCACACTCATTTCAACATAACAAAAAAGCCTTTTATTTTGGAGCAGAAAATCCATTGGTTACGGTAGCCACCACACGGAAAAAAACACCTTCTCCCCCCATGCCAGGGGGAAGGTGGGTGGTGGGTAAAGTGAGAACAGAGTTTAATTGGTTTATTTTTATGAGGGTCGTCAACGGTGGCGTGCGCGCGTTGTTTTCGAGCTGGAATTACATCGTCCCCGGGAATGGCTCCGATCCGATGGATCCTGGAGGCCACGCGTTGGATGCTAATGGGATGGTGGCCGCACGAGCGACGGAGAGCTTGTTTACGTGAAAGATAGCTCCCAAAGAAGGTCGGCTCCTCACGGGTTTCGGAGTGGCCTTAAAGGTCTAATTGAATGAAGGATTAAAAAATGATCAATGGATGAAATTTTTTTTGACTGGCTTATAATTTTGACTACCGTCACCAGGGATGACATTGGGCCTGGGGGTGGGATTGGGTCAAACAAATTTCAGCATTTTTGTAAGAACGAATCTCACCCGACCCAAACCCCCCTCCCCAAACAAAATAGAATATTTAAAAAAAAAATTGTTTATCGTACGAAATTTTTGTGATTGTGCTACCTTGTTGCACTAGCATTTTGAGCTCAATACATTTTAAAAAACGCTTTTTCCTGCAGCTTGCTGTGTTTTGAAGCCATTGCATCGTATCAAAAAGTAATCAAAGACAAACTTTAACGGAAAATTTTACTAGATTTGGGATAAAAAAAATACTGAAAGAAAAATACACCCCATTTTTAATGAGATTTTTTGATTCTTCAGTATAAAAGTCAAATTAAATGGTGAACCCACTATTTTTTAACATGTTTATTAAAGCCTCACGAAAAATTGAAGATGGAGCAACTCTCCTAACAAGAATACAAAAATTATTTATCAAATTTATCAAAATCTAAAAAAATACCACGGGATCGATTCTTCTTACAATTTACCTAAAATTCTCCATATTGGCAATTGTTATTATTCTTTTAAACATTAAACGTATTTACAAATATTTGTTTTGAAAAAAGATGTTTTTGATCAGTTTTAGGTGTTTTTATGCCTTTTCATATGTGAGCAATTCTCAGAAAATCAGTAACGGTCAAACAATTTTTATGACTTTATTTTTAATTAAAATCAAATTTGCCATCAATCTAAGGCCGTATCATTAACCCTCTACAACCCAACCCCGCCTCTAGACGGGCTTCGATTTAAAAAATCGCCAAAAATCCATTTTTCAACCAATTTTTGATCTTCTAAAAGCATTGGAAAGAAGAACTTTTAAAAATTTTCAAAATTTTAGGGTTGGAAGTTTGACTTGTTTTATGTGACTTTGCCAATGTTTTTAAAAATGTATTTTTTTTAGGGGTCAACTTTGGCTGTGTTTTTTACTAACATTTCCTATATTTTAAGTAAAAAGAAGTATGCAGTAATTTTTCTAGTGCCCCAGACTATGCCTCTACGCATTTATTTACAATTTTAATGATAATGGTTCCATTTTATAGCAGAAAATGTGAAAAACATGCAAAAAATTGAAAAAGTTACTGTAAAAACTTGAAAAAATTAGATAGGCAAAATGTAATGATAGGAGGCGGTAGAGTAGGCCAAATACTACCAAAAACAAACATAAACTAAACAAGATAAATGCAAATAAAAATACTAAAAATTAAACAAGAAAAACATAAAACAAGAGAAGTAAAGTTTTTCGTAGAACAAAAGTTGCTCAAAATGACCTCCTGAACACGGAAAAAAAATTCGAAAAAAAAATTTGGGCATTAGAGGTTTAAAGGCCAAACAAGAAAATGTAGAAAATTTTCTTAATAAAAAATTATTTGAAAAAAAAAATAGAAATTGCGACTGTATTCAAAAATAAAAATAACTCAAGCTTGAAAACAGTACAATCTATTATACATTTCTACCAAAATACTATTTAATTGCAAATTTTAGTTTATATAGAAAAATAAGCTAACAGTATCGAAAAAATATTCTTTTTCGATACATGTGCTGAAAGGATGGGCTTTTCAGAACTCAAATGAATGGTGATATAGTACCCGGGCAGACGGTAATAACAAAATTCATGCCATTTCAATAACAAATATTGTTAAAATAACAGAAATTGTTATGGAATCTATATGGAATATATGGAAGGATGAAAAATCAACATTTTTTAAAATCCAAAAAAAAAACACTCTTTGAATGGAATTGTAAGTCGAATGTCCATGCATTTAGTCAATGCACCGTTTAAATTAAATCAATGTTTAAAAGTAATTCTTATCAAAACAAGTGCTGGAAAGTTCATACTTTTAGCATTCAGTTCATTGCTGAATAGTAGAACTTTTTAGCGAGCGAGTTGTGGCGCTATAACCACGGCAAATAGTGTCCCTGGCATTCGTGGAAATATAATGTCCCATCCCAGAGGGTCCCGGACTACCAAACCTTCTTAGCATGGTGCTCCCAACGAATACAACCAGATCACGGAGCGTATGGTGGTGTGTCCTCACGCTTCTTCCTCCCCTGTCGATTCAGAATTGTGTTGTTGTTCGAATACTCAGTGCTCAAACTCAACCCAATTACGAATCATCTCTGCGATACGGCTTTACGCAGTAGGCCTGGCCGCTTTAACGCTTGTGACGTTTCAATGCATTCCGATGCAATGGCGCACTACAAATGTTAATAAATGACAAGAAGAGTGCTAGGCGTCATCTAACCTAAGACACTCTCCAGGATCCCTTCGAAAGATTGGCTGCGCTAGGGTCTGATTAGATTAGATTAGAATAGTTGAACTTTTTAGCATTTATTTTGAAAAGTGTTTCTATTCGATTCTGTTGTTTTTGGTAGAGCAAAGTAGGCTGTTTCGTCGTTCGAGAATAACGGGAAAATATTGTAGTTTTAAGACGGAATTACAAAAAAAAAAAAAAAAACTTCATGGCAGATTGTTTTGGTTCTTGACTGTTAACCTTATCTCGCCTCCGACCTGTTTGACCCAAAAAAGCCTATTACTCCCAACAACCATTAACCGGGTAAAAGTTGGATCGATAAATTTCATCCATGTGACGTCACATGTGTGGAGTCTCTGCACTTCCTTCCTCCAACACCGCGCTCACTCACTAACTCGTAGTAGTAGACACAACGAACCTTGGAGGCACACTTTTCCGAATGACGTAAAGGAGAAAAGACAGCGCCGGAGTCTCCAACGAGTGGAGAGTGGAGGGCACTTGAGCTCACATCTTTGTGTTTTATGCCATAGACTGAGATTCCTGATGAATGGGTTAAATGCTGGCCTTTTTTTAAAGTAATTTTAATGATCTCGAGAACTTCAGATAAAATCCACTCAAAATAATTACACGTATAAAAAGAAGATGAAATTTTGTGTAGCGTTTAATCTAAATGATTTAAAATCCTTAACATAACTCTATGAGCTGTGCTCATTTCAGCGCTTTGTCGAGGTCGAGGCCTTAAAGTGCCTCCCATAGACGACGTTTTAAGAAAGAGAAAAGGAGAGACAATTCACGGAAGAGAATGGCGTAGAGCCAGCGTGGCACAAGGATATGCCGAGGCTGAAGGAGATGCTATTGTCGGTTAGCCATGAAAGATGAGAGGCTAGCGCCTGCGGGTCTACCAAGTTTTAGAGGAATTTTCGGTGTTTTTCGTCCTGATGTGAAACACCATTAATCTTTGGCGGCAGGGGAAAAGACGGGGAGCGGATATCAAGTGGCTTCATCAATTTTGGAATTTATGAAGCTTTATTTAAGATTGTTCTGGCACTATTTTAAAAATTTTCATTTGCAATGTCTTGCACATTGCATACGATTTTTTCAGCTTCAGTTTTCTCAAGGGATAAACGGCATTATTGCTGTCTACGCCATTCGTTACGAGATATTGTTAAACGATGCAAGAGAAAGAAAATTGAAACCAGCAGGGTTGCAATTCACAAACTGATTTTTTTTAAACTCTACACAACTCTACAAACATCAAAAATTGTTAGGTTCAAATCTTAAAAACGTTATAAAAATCATGTGTAAATTTTTTTAAAAATAAATCTACAAACTCTACAATCTCTACAAATTTTATGAAGCTTAAATAGTTGTCAGATAAAAAATCCAACAAAATATAAACTAACAGCTCTGATGCCCTTCCCTTCAAGATACTGGAGTGGAGATGCTGTCAGTTCAAGGCATTGTACTTCAACCTTAAAGACATCGCCTTGGTCGTCGAGTCATCATGTTACAAAACGCATACAACCCATCGTAAAAAAGTGAGCACAGACTCTAGAAGGTGGGGGAGATTCGTTCGTTGAAAGCTTCACAAGAAAATAAAATAATCCTGGATGGCATTTGAGAGTCGGCTACGGTGGGTCGTGGACCGAAGGAGAGTATCATAGTAAAAGTTACGCGCGACATGCGGACTGGCCAACTTTTGGCGCGAGGGTTTTATCCCACGTTGATTAAGAAGATTGGAAAAGATGGTTTATAGTGTCGCCCCTTTTTAAGGGCGATTTAAGCTTGTTTTGGATGTCTGTTGAGAGTTGGGAAAAAAACACAGTCGAGACATGCGTCAGACAATGATGGTGACGACGGTGAAAACGTCGACGGTTTGTCTGCGATTCTGGTTTTAATATTTGCTGAACGTAAGTGGGTCATGATGTCATGATGTTTGCTTATTTTGAAATTACTCCATAACTTCTACAAACTTAACTAACTCTACGATCTTCAACTATGGTAAGAATTGTTTAAGAATTTTATTTTCTTCAAGGTCTCCAATCTTCACAAACTCTACAAACTTTCAAAACTCTACAAACTTACAATTCTATGCATTTTATAAACTCTACAAACTCTACAAACACTATAAACTCTACAAACTCTACAAACTTTACAAACACTATAAACTCTACAAACTTTACGAACACTCTCTGAGCTCCATAAACTCTTCAACTCTACAGACTCTACAAACTTCATAAAAGACCATTTATTGTCAAAACCTTCATCCTAACTTCACCAAATCATGCTAGCAAATTTACACATCCTCCGATCTAGAACCGGCTTACGTCAGCGTCGACGAGATTACCAACTACAAATTGGACTTCGACTCTACATCGAATCCGTAACCTTTCCACGGCACGGTTCAGCGCGATGTCACACAGCGGTTCGCCTCGCTCATCGTAGTCTGCAAAGTTTTGGCATATGAGAAAGCTCACCCCCCTTCCCCCCTTTTCCCGGTAGCGGTTAGCAGCAGTTGTCGAATGGATTTATTACTCTCCAGAAGTTTTGTAAAAGTTAATCTATTTCGTGAAAACTTTCCCAAGGATATAACGATATTGGTTGTAACGAAAGTTGGGGGTGCTTTTCCATCGTGGGGAATGTTTTGTCTCAAATGAATATTTTATTGGTTTCGATTTAATAAAACATAAACTGTAATTTTTCAGTCGCCGTCCGGCTTCCGGCTGGCTCTGCGAACAAGACAGGAAGCATATCGATGTTCAGCATCTCCGCTTTTATCTTCAGGGTGGGTTAGTCTTTGTTTTAGTGCCAAGCTGATTTTCACAGAGAAAATATAAAAAAACAAATTTTACAAATTCTACAAATTCTACAAATTTTACAAATTCTACGAATTTTAAAAATTCTACAAATTCTACAAGTTTTACAAATTCTACAAGTTCTAAACATTCTACAAAATCTGCAGATTCCAAAAATTCTACCAATTCTACAAATTCTACCAATTCTACAAATTCAACAATTTTTACAAATTCTACAATTTCTACAAATTCTACAATTTCTACAAATTCTACAAATTCTACAAATTCTACAAATTCTACAAATTCTACAAATTCTACAAATTCTACAAATTCTACAAATTCTACAAATTCTACAAATTCTACAAATTCTACAAATTCTACAAATTCTACAAATTCTACAAATTCTACAAATTCTACAAATTCTACAAATTCTACAAATTCTACAAATTATACAAATTATACAAATTCTACAAATTCTACAAATTCTACAAATTCCACAAATTCTACAAATTCTACAAATTCTACAAATTCTTCAAATTCTACAAATTCTACAAATTCTACAAATTCTACAAATTCTATAAATTCTACAAATTCTACAAATTCTATAAATTCTACAAATTCTACAAACTCTACACAGTTTCTTTGAAGCATAATTTCAAATGAAATCATCTTCGAAAGAATTTTTAACTTGTTGAAAATCATACTTTTCACTGTCTCCGATCGTTGTCGGTAGCCTCCGGAATGACTGGAACATTGCCAAGTGCTCTCCACTTATTTCCCAGCTGGTTTTCTCTGGTGGTTGCTGAACTTGAAGCCATTCCAGGCTTACGATTCCCTCTGAATAGCATCGAACAAAACTCGAATGGGGTCCGGGATTGCCAACACGAGGGGGGATCTCTTCTGTTTGTGAAGCAAGTGAAAATGAATGATGTTCAACTTGGAGAGCGAGCGAGAGAAGAACGCACCGCTGTAATTACAGCGAGTGGTGCCGGGGAAAATGGTTCAATTAATTATTCTGGCTGGTTGTGGCGGGAACCCCCGGAAAACGAAGACAAACAAAGTGGACATGACCTTTCCGACACGGACGGGGAAAATGGTGCACTTTGTCGAGTACTTTCGCAAGAATGCCGGATGATGGTGGTTTGGCTTTTCGGTTCTCGGAAACCGTCTGTTTCAATATTGATGAAAGTTGTTTTACTGGAATCCATTTCTGCGCAGTAAAAATTGTTAATCAGCTAGATATCAAACGGGACATTTATTTTTCATGAAGTTCTATAAAGTTGTTCTCTACACCACTATTTTTATCGAACTCTATAAAATCAGTTTTTGACCGTAGCAATCCAGGGTTTCGTTTTAGAGAATCATCATTAAATTGGGTTTTTAAGGATTCTTTTACAAGGACTCTCCAAAAACCACAAATAAGCGATAATTGGACTCTTCGGCTCAATTCGGAGATCAGATTCTGATTTGTCAGGAAAAAATACACGGAGAAAACATAAAAAATGGACAATCTTCGAATTTCATTAGGGAGGTTTAATACACTTTTATAATGAAAGGTAGTCACTTTCAAACGAAAATATCAAGAGTTTAAAGAAAAATACCCTTAAGGTTTTTTCAGCGTTTGTAGTTCTAAATCTCTTCTTTCGAATGCATCTTGGTGCGCAAAATTTGGTCATAAGTCACCAAACGAAAATGTTTGGTTAATAGATCTCTGAATGTAACCTGAACATCACTTTTCTATAAAACTGAATTGCTACTTTAAAAAACTGATTTTAAAGGGTTTGCTCTGATGATATTGACATGCCCAAAAAAAATTTAGAAAAGAAAAAAAATATAACTTTTTCTAAAACACCCTAATTTTGAAAAAAAGCCAAAAGATCCCTTTTCAATTTGCAGCAACTCCTCTGAACTAACGCAAAAACGGTAAAATTCACAAATTTGTAACGGCGGTTTTTCATTACTAAAAAATCAGCCCAATTGAAAATTTAACAGTCCAGTTCGATTTGGATTTCATTTAGAACAGTTAAGCCCTGGAATAGACGGCGAAAAGTCAATTTTGACCTCTCTGTTGGTATCATAACATTAGGATTTCCATTAGCCTTTTGAAAGATTATTCTATTATCTATAATAGAGTAATTTATCTTGATTTGGTATCATACGTAACAATTTCATAATAACGTTACAGTTTTTGTTCTAATGGAAGCAACAGTACAGCCATGACGTTCAGTTGGATAGCTACACTTTGCTTCCTTTCCTGTGTAATTTCCACAACCCATTCACCAGCACTTTACAGTGCTGCGTTGATTCGCTATCTGGCAGAACATCATCCATATGGAACTTTTGACTGTTGGTTCTATAAACTTTCCAAACTTCCTTTGGAAACTAATATGTTGTATAAGATTGTAACATCAGAAGAACTGGCCTCGATTCCGATTCGTGTGCTGTGCCTTTCTGAAGCAGCCAAGTTTGATCATCATCCCCAGCTGCTGTTAATCTTCTGCGATGACTGGACTCAGCAGTTCCTTGAATCATTGCACAACTTCCTGGTACATTCACGTTTCAGG
The DNA here is from genome assembly GCF_016801865.2 of Culex pipiens pallens. Taxonomy (NCBI): domain Eukaryota; kingdom Metazoa; phylum Arthropoda; class Insecta; order Diptera; family Culicidae; genus Culex; species Culex pipiens. The sequence goes on from NW_026292829.1 coordinate 42,324, forward strand.
GCATCCCTCAAAATCATCGTATTTTACGAACATCTGTACGTTAAACAGTTGGTTCTGATTCAAACGGCGTTCACCTACTCTAACCTGTTCAACGTGATTTTCATCCGAACGGATCGCCTACAGGTGCACTACTATCTGGTGTACAAGAAGCGGTTTGTATCGTCTCAAGGGGCGGTACCGTACGGGGAACTGTTTTCCGATCAGTCCGCGGATCTCGCCGGACGCGAGATGTACTTGTCCACTTCACGTAACGATCCGGATCAGCTGGTGTCTACGCCGAAACGACTGTTCAAAGGTCGTGTTTACGAGTGGGTTTTGAATACGGTTGAGCATTACAATGGAACGGTGGTGATTCATAGGCTTGCGCCAGAGCACAACTTGTACGTGCTAAATTCAACGCATCTTTACACATTTTGTCTGGAGATGATGTCTTTTCTGGATACTAAGGACACCTTCCTATTGTCGGCGTATCCGGACAGGTTTTTGGTAGCTGCTCCCGCTGGGCGAAGGTACGAGATTCGGGAAGTGCTTTTCATGCCGTTTTCCCCTGCACTGTGGATCCTAATAATCACACTGGGGGGGTTCTTCTACGCTGCAACGGTGCTGTTCCCTCGTTTGTTCAAGAACGATATCTTTAACATTGCGATTGTGATTCTAAGCTTCTTGCTGTGCAGTGCGTACGAGGCCAAAATAATCACCTTCATGATAAACGCGCCCTACGCTGCGAATCCGCGAACTTTCGAAGATCTTCTCGAAGGTGGAATCACAATCAACATGTCAACCCGGACTTCAATCGAACTGCTCGGCGATTCTAAATACGAGCAAGTCTTCAAGTACAGTCCGGGGATTCCCGCCATGAGGTATCATCCCAAGGTAGGATACTACGCCAGATCGAACGATATACGGCTGGGAATCGTTGATCCGGTGAATTACGACCTGCGAACGAAACGTAGTAAGTTGGTGATCCTTGATCGATTTCCGCTGGGAAGCTTCGTTCACTTTTACTACGTAGGACCTACGAGTCCTTTGAGGGACAAATTTCAGCGCACGGAGTTGGTATTCTACGAGGCTGGTTTGATGGACTTTTGGACGAGAAGGATATTCCGGGAGTATTTTGGAATAAAGTACAGCCGCATTGTTGAGGATGGGAACGGACCAGAGGATGAAACGCTTGGGATGATACATCTCGTACCAATCTTCAAAGGAATGCTAATCGGGTTAGGTTTAGCAACACTGGTTTTTGTTGGTGAGGTGTGTTTTTATTTAAAGAAAATTGAATTAAATTTTGTCAAATGTTTGAGAAGATTTAAAAGTAATAAAATATTGAGTCTGAACTAATACCGAAAATAACTGCTGATTATTATCTCCAAATCTTCGTAAGTGTTTCACCCTTAACCCGAACCTCAAATCTCCCTCCACGCTATACCCAGAAATTGAACAATGGAGAAAGTTTAGCCCAGATAGGCCGTAAAGTTGCGCCATAAAGTGCCCACCCTTAACTGTTGTTGAAAGGAGGATGGACGATAAAGCCTCACCGAGATGGACCATTATCCTCCACCTCCACCGCCTCTCATCTCGTCGATAAATTGGTCATAATTTTCCCCCGGATTGACGAGATGACCTCCGGCACCACACCCTTGAATGGAGCACATTACACTTGTACGTGGTGGTCGTGTAATGTGTAATTATTGGTCACTGTGTGCACAGCTCAGCATGTTGTCATAAGTATTGTTAGTTGTGACCGCAGGCGGAAATTGTCGATAATTTTACGATTGTTCCCATCATGATGGGATTAATTGCTTACCTTTCATGGCGATTGATTGGCGTAAATAGGTGAAAACCACAATCCATTTCGGTTGCGAGATTAAATCCACTTGAGTAGAAGGAAAACGTTTTGTGTTCTGGTTTAGTGAACCCGAACAAAAGATAGCACGAATTAGTAACAATTTGTGTTCCTTTTGAAATGTATCCTTATTTACATTTTAAACTGGAAGCATTATCTTTCTGTAGAAACATTTCACAATCTTTAAAATTTGATGAAAATATTTGTTCAGTTTTAACATAGTGTGTTATTTTACCTATATTTTTTCAACAGATTTTGTTATTTTACTCACACTCTCATACTCCTCACATTGACATGAAATTCCTTCTGCCTGTCACTTTTTTTTGTGCTCTCCTCGTTTAAAACTGGTCAGCTGGGGCACCTTTACAAAAGGGAGTTGACTTACAGTATTATCTCTTTCCAAGCCCTTCTGCCCCCCCCCCCCATAATGCTTGTGTGAACGAGTTTTTCAGTTATTAAATTTTTAATCAGGGTGACACATTGTCACCGGACGGCTTCGGGGGGAGAAGAAAGGGAAACATGTGTTTCACAAATTGACATAATTTTTTTTTTGGTCAGAGTTTAAGATTAACTTTTTTTTTATTTCAGATTTTTACATCAAAACTATGGGAACATGAAATTGGGGACAAAAAAAAAGAAAAAAAAGTAGTTAGTTTGGACTTTGTTTCCTGATCCCGCAAAAAGCATCGTCAGAGGAAACTCTAAGGTTAAAAAAAGCTTACGATAAGGATAATCGAGGGCTTTTCAGGCGTGTCGAAGAGAACGTGGTCTTATCGTACACGACGGCAGGGATATTGGAAATTCTGAAAGTTGAACGCTCCACCGGGCTCGGTTCTGATGGGTAGTTTGGAATTGGACAGCGTTGTTTGATCGTTGTGAATAAAGACAGGTTTGAGATTAAATTTTTGTTTTTTTTAGAGAAAATGTCAGGAGTGACTCAAACATCCCATTATGCTTTCCTTACAGGGGAATGATTATTATTATGTGTTATATTAAGTAAAAAAACAATAACTGAACACAAGTTCAGCGAGTGCGTTTGTATTTTTATATATTTTGTAATTTAATTTAATTTGTGTGATTTTGCATCAGGAACTAGTGAAATTTTAATCATTTTCTTTTGATTTCACATTTTTAGGCATTTTTGATAAAATTATTCATAAAGAGGTTAACAAATTTGTCAGTACTTTACTTGAGCTTGACTTTCCAAATAGTCTTTCTGCACCTACTCATACAAATTCTTTTAAGCATTTTAAAGTTTTCACTTGAATGTTCTTTTGTCAGAGTGTAGCAATTTTAACCTATAAGAACTCATTTGTATTTCTTAACCCATTTTTTTAGCTCAATTTTTTATAACTTTGATAACCCATAATCTAAATTCTACAAATTTGAGCAGAATACACTCTATTTGGACTTTGTCCTAGCCAAATATCAGGCTAAATTCTTAAATTTGGAAAATATTTTTATTGAAATAAAATCACAAAAGCTTCATTTTTTTAACATTGAAAGTCGAATCAATAGATTTCTAGATATCATCAGCTGTGTGCCAAAGAAAAAACTAATTATTATTCATAAATTTTAAGCTTGAAGAGGCAATATCTTGAAACCAGCAGTCCGATCAAAATATGTTTGAAAAGGAAAAATGTAGAAAAATTCAAATAAGATCGATTTTTATACAAAAGATAAGATACCATTAAATTTTATTAAAATTTTGTTAGAATTACAATTAATCTACAAAAAACAGCTGAAAAATGGTACCAACCCTTAATCGGCAATAAAATTGTTAAAAAGTTCTGTTTAAATAATTCATTTGCGTAAATCACATCTCCCGTCACTTCCAGGAACAAAAATTCCTTCGTCAGCACCCTCACTAACAACGACTCAAAATCATAAAGTTCGGAACGTCTCTTTCTGTGCCCCTAATTTTTTTCTGAAACCGAAAAAAAAAATCCAAAATGAAAAACAAAAACAGCAAAAGGAAAAGTTCGTGCGCTTTTTCCACTCTCTCTTTCCAACTGAACCTCGATGGTTCCGCGAAAAGAAAAAACTCTAATTTTGTTTGTGCTGCGTCTTTTGGCTGGTTTGCAGAAAACTTTTGCCCGCGCGATCAAATCATGCCGGGGCAATTTTTCAGTTCACTTCAACGCTTGTTTGAGTTTGGGGAACACCTTAAGGTTTGCTGCAGACGAAGGTCCTTCAGGATACGCAAGGAAATAACGATGGAATAAATTTCAACCGACGAAAAGGTACAGTCGCGCTTTGAGAGTCTCACGAATAATTTATAAAAATTTTCGACGAAAACAAAGCAGTAGTGTGTGCGCGCAGAAATCAGGATAATTAAATGCAAATTTATTTATTTCGTTTATTTCGTCAGTTTCGAGCAGTTTTTCGACTTGAAATTCCATCAGCTTCAAATTTCCAACGCGCAAATGAAAAGCACCGAAAATTTGGATTCTATTCAGCTTACCAAAAACGAATAACAACACAGAAGTAACTTTTGCATCCCCACTTTGCACTGGGGGAGGGGAAAATTTCGTGGGACAAACAAAAGCTCGCCGGAAAAGTGACTTCTCGTATCAAGTTCGGAAGGAGGGTGCCGTGCCCGAAAAAGTCCGATCGATTTTAATTTTCAGCTCGATTTAAATCTGGTTGGGTGAAACAGGATAACAAGTTTTTCCGGATTCGATTGTGATTTTGGCACCCAGCAATTGACACCCTTGACACGTTGAGATGGGAGTTGATTGAAAAAAGTTCTGGTAAAGTTGCTGATTCGAAGTTTGTCGATACATAACTGCTGTTATGTGAGTTACATGAAGACACAAATAATTATAAAGTTTGAGAGAGTTTGTTAACAAATATTTTATTTTCGAACCTAGGCAGGTAAATAAATCTGGAATAGTTTAAGTTGTGTTTTTGTCGAAAACTTCAGAAGAAAATTGGTAATAAACAGTCGGTCATTGGTAGACAAAATTATTTGAATTGTATTTTAGATTTCACAAATGTGTAATTTCAGAAAAAAATAAACGATGAAGCATGGGTTCCAAAAAATAAAAATAAAATAATATTACAATCTACCACACATAGCTTTATAAAATATTATAAAATGTTTGAAAATAGTTTACACTTGATTTAAAATTCTTTACTTTTTATGATTTGTTTTAAATTTCACCCAATTTGCTTATCAAACACTCAATTTCAGAATGTTTCTTTTTAATGTGTACAGCTTGTTAGCTTTTCTGCCTTTCTTAAAACTTATAAAACGTTTAATAACCTTCTCTCCAACACATATTGCAGCACAACAGATCCATCCGATCAAAATTACGTACCAGGCAGGAGCCATTTCATCAATTCCAAGAATGCCATCGCCTTCGGATCTCTTCAGAGATACTCCAGCTTTAAAGTCTTCCATTCGCGCGCGCAACCGATAGATGTGCATCACCTGGTCCATCCAGAACCGGCTCAGTCCAACCTCGAAGAAGATCCGCTGAGTGCGCTTGAACTCCTTCGCCAGCGGACTCCGCTGGGCCATGTAGTACTGCCGGATGGCGAGTCCCAGATGGTAGTCCTTCAGTACGATGAATCGTCCAGCACGGTTGTAGATATGTCTGGAAATACTGATGATCAGCCCGACGTAGTTTTCCTCTCCGATAACTGCGTACTTGAAGACCCCCGACACATTTCGGCTGGTCACAGATTTGATCAGACTCTGCAGCTGGGCATTGTTGCTAAAGGTGTACTTGGAGTTGCCTTCGATGTAACGAACTTTGATTCCTAATCGTTCGAGATCTTCCAGGTCGCGAGGGTCTGACATGTACGGATAGCTGGTCATCAAGGCGATGATCTTGGTCTCGTATGCTTGGAGCAAGATGAAGAAGAGGATTGAGAGTATGAGGATGAGCAGCTTCTCCGGCTTTCCAGTAAGGTGGAAGCTTCTTCTTTCAATTCCACTCAGAGCAGCCAGTATTGGGTCGTTGATGAAGGTGTCCGCGTAGAACAGAACTAGTGCCCAACAGGCAACGAAAAGTAGGGCCAGCATCACCCACACGTGCGGGTGAAACGGAACGATGAAAACTTCGAGCGGGGTCAATCTTTGACCGCCCGGGACCATAATGGCCGAACGATCCGGTTCCACTCCGTCGATGAAGAAGTATTTCATTCGAGTGGCATACGTAGGATCCAGACAGATGTCGTACATTGTTTTGTTCTTGAACTGATATTGCCGCTTGAAAGCACATTCAGCACTTGAGTAATGGCTGCAATCAATGATACTAAGCATTATTGAACCGTTCAAATGTAGAACCGTAGACTTGATCCACGCGAGGTCGCGACCAATAATTCGATATCGAGGAAAGACGGTCGTTTCCGGCTTTGGATCTGTCATGGATATTGCGACCTGTCGTCCGTTCAGGTTGCGGGCCTGATCCACAAACAGCTTTGAAGGTGAAATTTCGAGGTTCCGTACCAGAACCAGTTCTTGCTTGAAGAGCAACACGTACATCAACAGGTTCTCATCCAAATCGAGAAAAACCGTATTGATGAGCATGAGCCTCTTGAACACGTTTTGCATCAGATAGAATGCATCCCGACTTTTGCATTGATAAACCACCAGGAATCTAGTCTCAACCGACACATTGGCGTACTTGAGATGTTCCCAGTCGTTCCTCCGACCACAAACCAGGCAGCGAATCACGATCAGCGATGGAGCGTGCTCGAGGGGATCCACCACAGTCATACTGGTCGTGCTCATGACCTGGCGGGGGATGTATCGAAAGTGTGGAGCTTGCAGGAGTGCGCTGACGAAACTATCGTCGGCTGCTTCCAGGTTGTAGATCCACCAGGTGAAGTGTCCACCATGGTCGTCCGCGATGGATCGGATTACATTTGTTGTGAAGTCAACGGCTAAATGTTGTAGGGAGACGATTTCCAAAATCCAAAAGATTGGTAACAAAAAAGAGAGTAACATGTTAACGGTTGGTGTCAGTTATGTGAGAGCATGGACTGAAGATAAAGGCGGCACTTAAATTCAAGCCTTTGTTTTTTACAGTAATGCACAGAAAAAAATCAATTCCCGTAATCGTGAATTAAGTTCACGAATGTGAGATCCACGAAGGAATTTATTCATGAGTATGGTGCATTTGCACCATAAACGTGAATATATTCCTTCGTGGTTCTCATAATCGTGAACTGACTTCACGGTTTCGAGGATTGATTTTTTTCTGTGTGCATTAACGAAAATTCTACGTTTAGTTCAACGCTATAATGGACAACTTTCAATACAATAACCACCTACGGTGTACATTTTTTTTTGTTTGATGGACAATAGCACCCGTTTTCCATTTATACGGGTTATTATACGGGTATTCCATGGATCTTTCCTACTACCAACTATTTTTTTGTCTATGGGTATCATCTCTATGCCAAGTTATGTTGATTTGGACGTTCGAGTAAAATGGTTTGATCCAGCGCTTTTAAGCTCAATTCTCTGCTGGAACTTCCAAAGTCAATCATGTTTAGTCACATTGTTTTGCTGCTCTACTACTTGTCCGTAATAATTTCCCAGGAGTACTTGGCCATCGAACTCACGCTCAAGGTGATCGAATCCATTGCGGATAATCATGGTGGACACTTTACCTGGTGGATCTACAACTTGGAAGCAGCGGATGATGGCTTCGTTACGGCCCTACTGGAAGCACCCCACATTCGAAACATACCTCGCCAGGTCTTGAGCACGACCAGTATGACTGTCGTTAATCCTCTCGAGCACGCTCCTTCGCTGATCGTGATTCGTTGTGTGGTTTGTGGTCCTCGAAATGACTGGGAGCATTTGAAGTATGCTAATGTATCGGTTGAAACTAGGATCTTGGTGGTTCATCAGTGCGAAGGTGACAAGCAGTTTGAGTGGATGTTTAGTTTGTTTGAAAAGTTAAAGCTGGTGAATACTGTATTTCTGGATTTGGAAGATAATATGATTGTTCATGCGATGGTTTTCAAGCGGGAACTGGTCGTGATCAGCAACTTTGAAGTACCTCCATCGGAGTTGTTTGTAGATCACGCACGGGACCTGTACGGTTACAGGATATCGGTTTCGATGTCAGATCCAAAGCCGGAGACGACGATCTTTAAAAAGTTTAAAAAAGTTATTGGTCGTGACTTTCAGTGGATAGAACAAACTGCGGATCATTTGAACGGATCGGTGGACATAAAAATCATCGATTGCTCGCGTCTCTCGACTGCAGAGTGTAGCTCCAAGAGGATGTATCAGTCGAATAAAAAGCAACACGACATCAGTCTGGATCCTTCGTATGCCACTCGAATGAAGTACTTTTTCATCGACGGTGTGGAGCCGGATCGATCGGTTATTATGGTTCCGGGTGGTCAAAGATTGACTCCACTCGAAGTGTTTATCGTGCCATTTCACTTGTATGTTTGGGTAATGCTGACTTTGCTAGTCATTGCTTGCTGGACACTTGTTTTGTACTACGCGAACACCTTTATTAACGACCCGATACTGGCTGCCCTGAGTGGAATCGAGAGGAGGAGTTTTCATCTTACTGGGAAGCCAGAGAAGATGCTCATTCTAATACTCTCAATACTATTTTTCATCATGCTCCAAGCATACGAGACCAAGATCATCGCCATGATGACCAGCTATCCGTACATGTCAGACCCTCGCGACCTGGAAGATCTCGAGCGTTTTGGGATCAAGGTCCGCCACATAGAAGGCAACTCCAAGTACACCTTCAGCAACAATGCCGAGCTGCAGAGTTTGATGCAAACTGTGACAACCCGTAACGTTTCGGAGATCTTCAAGTACGCGGTTATCGGGGAGGAAAACTTACTCAAGCTGATCATCAGTATTTCCAGACATATCTATAACCGCGATGGACGGTTCATCATACTGAAGGACTACCATCTGGGACTCGCCATCCGGCAGTACTACATGGCCCAGCGGAGTCCGCTGGCGAAGGAGTTCAAGCGCACTCAGCGGATCTTCTTCGAGGTTGGACTGAGCCGGTTCTGGATGGACCAGGTGATGCACATCTATCAGCTGCGCGCACGATTGGATGACTTTAAAGCTGGAGTACAACTGGAACGCTCCGAAGGCGATGGCAATCTTGGAATTGACGAAATGGCTCCGGCTTGGTACGTTATTTTGATTGGATGGCTCTGCAGTGCTGCAGTTTGCATCTTTGAGGTTATCTACAGCCGTATTAGTTACTGGAAGATTGATAATAAAATTTAAAAATTGTACACAATTCTTCAATCTTCATCGATCACTGACAAGATAAAAAAAAATGCCAAGCATATTTCCACAATCCCACGCGTTCCTCAAGCTACTCGAAACCAAACCACGCACTCACACATCTATCCATCGGTTCAACACTCCAGCGTGTGTAGAGTGTAAAATCAATTTGCTGTAAGCTCCAGGCATGGCAAATCCGCTCACCAGCGCCGACCGCCGCTGAGGCTATCATTTTGCCTACCCTCTGCTTGAATCCGAACCAGGGCAATACTTCGCTTGTTTGCACAGACAACACAGAACGATGACTGTGGTGACCACGAGTCTTGGTGGTGGCTCACCACGGTGACACTAACTCCTGATGCTGCTCCTATAGTTTGCAATGTTGTAGAGTCATTTTCGAGCGCTCTACACTCTGGATAGCTGCTGGAACACCGAGCTTCCGCCCAGGGAATTCAGTACGACGAGGACGGTATACGGTGATACCCGCGAATAGTGGGAATAGTTATGGCTACTTTCCCGCGGGCACCATCCGGAGTGGCTTCGGGACAGAAACGAGGATGATGACGAGGGCTTGTTTGTAGGGTAGCTGTGAAGAATAGTGGGACGGAGTTGGTCTGTAGTTCTGTGTAGCATTATGATGTTATGCTTATTTTGAATCAAATTATTATGAAAATGAGAAAATTTTGTTTTATTTGAAATTGATTGAAAATGTTAAAAACACGTCGATTTTTTTTAAATAATTTTCTGCAACACAAGAACAGTTGTCAGCTCAAACCCTGCCTAGACAACGCCGGAACTAGCGGTCATCCGATCCAGACCAGACCCAACAAGGGCTCTTAAAGTACTTCAGCGAAAGATAACTGAACCACTCAGTGGGAGGGTACAAGACTTAGGCGGTGACTGTCGAAATGTTTATACATATTTAATGCACTAGCACCACAAGTGTAGCGGGGGAAGGAACCTTAATGGAAATTCATCATTTGGCTTGGAGGTGCCGCTGCCAGGGCGCGAAAATCGTCTGCGCTAAGTGGGTTCGGAACAAGTCGAACGACGACCCACATGTACTCCGGTGGTAAGGTACGTGGATGGATTTTTGAGTGGTTTTATGTGGTGGTGGTTTTCATGGTTCATGCTTTTTCGATACGTGTACTCCTCTTAGCATGATGATTGTGTTCGGAGGGAAATTTCCGCCGGATCGATTCGCGTGATTGTACTTTTGGTTGCTCGTGAGAAATTCCCGGGAAATTTGGGGAAAATATGCACGAACATAAATTGGAGCTCAACGTTCTGGCAGCGTGATATTGACACCTCGTGGAATCAACCTTTCCCCCTTGATGCTTCTTTGTGCGAGGAGGGAGGGGAAATTTCTTCGGAAATGTGAGGTTCCGAGCTTGTTGTGATATTGATCCCAATCTTGATATGAAATGTTTGCTTTTCGTAAGACGTGGGAAATTATTTCAATCAAATGTGAAATTATTATTTTTTAAACAAATTTTGTAGAAATAAATCGATTATTATAACTTAAAAATCTCAAAAATTAGTTGTGACAAGTTTAACATATGGATAATTATCCGCCAACTCACACAGCAGTTGCCCCGACCCCTCTTCGATTTGTGTGAAACTTTGTCCCAAGGGGTAACTTTTGTCACGAATCCGAGGTCCGTTCTTTGATACCTCGTAACGGAGGGGTGTTTTTCAATAATTTGCAGCCTTAAATGGTGATGAGATAGAAATTTGGTGTCAAAGGTACTTTTATGTAAAATTAGAAGCGCGATTTAATGGCGTTCTCAGAATTCCGAAAAAACGTATTTGTCATCGAAAAAACACTAAAAAAGTTTTAAAAATTCTCCCATTTTCCGTTACTCGACTGTTAACAATTTTTGAAACATGTCATTTTATGGGAAATTTAATGTACTTTTCGAATCTACATTGACCCAGAAGGGAGTAACGGGAAATGGGAGAATTTTTAAAACTTTTAAAGTGTTTTTTCGATGAAAAATACGTTTTTTTTCGAAATTCTGAGTACGCCATTAAATTGGGCGTCTAATTTTACATAAAAGTACCTTTGACACCAAATTTCTATCTCATCACCATTTAAGGCTGCAAATTATTGAAAAACACCTCTTTTTTCGCATGTTCAAAAATAAAGGGGTGGTGCCACCCCTCCGTTACGAGGTATCAAAGAACGGTCCTCGGATTCGTGATCAGGGACATAAGTTACCCCTTAGGACAAAGTTTCACGCAAATCGAAGAGGCGACCTCTTTTCGATTTGAGTGAAACTTTGTCCTAAGGGGCAACTGCTGAGTGAGTTGGCGGAGAATTACCCGAATACTTTCACCGGAGATTCAGGAATTCCCGGGATTTTTTTTCTTGGGATGGGAAATTGGACACTCTAGTTCACAGAAAAAAATCATGGTAATATGTTTATGTTTATGTCAGAAAAAATGTGTAATTTTACTTCTGAAAATATGTAATTTTACCACTTTTCTGTTGTAATGTCGCTTTTTCAGTCTGAATTGAGGTAAAATTACATCATAAAAGAGGTAATATTCAACCTTTCAAAATTACACCTTCAAAATTTACACAATTTTTGTTTGTGTTTCCAAAAATCCAATTTTGTAGCATGATTCAAGAAATTTCAAAATTTACTTAGATAATTGTTCTACTCAAAACGCTGACCTGATGATATTTTTTATTTTTGTTTTTTTGAAATTTTGAAACTTAGTTTAGCTGTTCTAAGTGTAAAATTGTCCAAAGAATCCGACAATGCAGTCCAATTTCCGATTCGAACTTATTTACATTGAGAAATTGATGACACTTTGAGAGTATTTGAATGACCATAATCATCAATGTTTTCATGATTTTTTTTATTGCATTTTTGTTACAAGAAAACATGATCTAAAAACAAAACAAAAAAAAATTAAATTACAGATATATTTAGAAAGACAAAAAGTTAAAAATACTCAGAGGAAACTTAGAGAAACCAATCTTAAAGCAAACCAATTTTCCACCAAACCCACTGCCGACAAAATTGCAGTTTCAACAAAAGATCTTCTCCGACCCGTTCTTGAAACTAGGCTAAGACCCTTGGGGAGCAGGGCCTTTCACCGCAGCAACAAGAGGCTTTCCCACAAGAAAGCAGGAGGGAGAGAGGGATAGAAAATGATTTCCTTCTCGTGCCTCATTTTCCAAAACCAGACGCATCAACGTCGACAAATGCATGGTTAAGGTTGGGACAGAATAACGTCCCTCAAATGCTGACCTTTTTAAATGTTTTTTTTTGTTTATTTTTATTTAGAGGTTTGCCGAAATTTGAACAAAATATTCAAAAAGTTAGTAGGGGCAATTCTGTTCCCTCCTTAACCATTACAAAACCACAATTTTGTGCGCTTGTGATTGTCACAAAAGAGCGCCTTGCCGGTTCAACGCGAGGGCTTACTTTTGCGCTCCATTGACAAACCGGAAACAGGAAGACACAACGAAAAGCTTCTTCTTGCGAGGTGCTTAGTGTTGTAAGTGTGTGGGTTGCTTGTGAGTGCAATGTGGTAAACGATGGAAGGCTTCTGTTGTGTGATAGAGCACGTGCGGCAGAGTAAAATGTTTGTCGTCAGGGGTTTGAAGTAGGCACAGCTGAGATGCACAGGAAAGATGTTTTCACCGGGGAAATCTAAAGTATTTGCGGTTTGGCAGAAAGTTTTATGCGTTCTCGAAATGCATCGGAAAACATTGTGGTTTTGAAGCTTTGTTTGGTGACTCTAAAGGTATACTTATATTAAATTGCATTGAAATGTAATCATTATTTAAAAAACGTTTTAAAAATCAATCTAGAAAGTGCATTTAAACTTTTCTAAACAAACTAAGAACTTCCTTTTACAAAAAGCTCGTTACCGCCAATATGTAAATTAACACCTTCCAGGTCTCCACATTTCGACCTATAATCCCTTCCTAATCCAGGCTACAAATTTGCATATTACTTTGGCACCAGGGGAAAAGTCGGGAACCCCCGTCGTTAAAACTGCATCCGAAATCGCCAAAGTGGCTGCCAGTTGGCCTACCCAGTAGCAGCCAGTGCTGCCGGCCATGTGGCCTAGTTTTCGGGGAGCCCGTTTATTGCACGCCCTTGGAACAAAACTATCGTCGAGGAAATAAAAAATCGTTTTGCCTCTTGTTTTTCGAAGCCGTTTGGGTGTGGCGTCAATGGCGACAACGTGGTGGCCAAAAATGCTAGGCTGGCGATGGCCACTTTTAATCTAGATTGTACGCGCGGCCATCCGACCAGACTTTTGTGGTGCCAACGTAAAAGCTGAACTCGATGACGACGGCGAAAAGTGTGCCTGCCGTCAATGGTGGTGCTCGAAGAAGAAGGGGAAAAATAAACAAAAATGAAGGAAAAAAAATCTAGTGGGAAAAAATAAACTGGAAAATGCTGAATGAAATTTATTAATAGAGTCTTTCTTTGGCTTTATCGTACACCTTCGACTCGTAGTATGAATAGTAGAAACCACCAACTCTTTTTTATTCTTCATTCACCACCACACCAGGTCAAACCCCGTTGAACGACTTCTCAGCTAATTCATGAAAACTTCCGAGTCACGCGACTTGCGACAACAATGTTTACTATTTCTTCCTTCTGCTTCTACCTCTTTCTGGAAAATGTTTGTTGGAAGTGCTTGGGCTCTCGAAGGTGGTTGACTTTTCAACCGGAATGATAAAAGGGTTATGTAAGATCGGATTGACTTTTTGGCTTCAGAAAAAACAGAAAGCAACATCGATTTTGGGCTGAATTCTTTTAATTCACATAGTCAACCAAATTGACATAGATGGACGCATTTAAACCACTTTTAAATATAAATTGATTTTCACGATTTTAAGGTTGAAAGAAATAATAAATCAAACGTTTTTTTTGCTTTGGCAAGTTTATCAAGTTTTTATTTTTTGCCTTCCTCACATTACTGAGGAAAGGCTATAAAATCACTCGAAAAATGAACTTCCCAATTAGACCTCCTAGACCCACCTTCATGTATACCTATCGACTCAGAATTAAATTCTGAGCAAATGTCTGTGTGTGTGGTGGGATGTTGATCAAAAAATTGTCACTCGATTATCTCGACATTGGCTGAACCGATTTTGTCCGTTGGATAAGTAATCAAAAGACCTTTCCAACGCGACCAAAACATTGAAGATTTGACAACCCTATCATAAGTTGTAAGCACATAAGTGCCCAGAAATATGAAGATCTGACTACCCAATCTGATGGTATGAATAATAAGTCAAGTTGATAGAACACTGAAAAGTCCGCTCTTTTGTGTCTGCATTACCTTTTAAATGCGAGGAAGGCACCAACCACCTGAGGGTGGATTAAGTAACGTTTTTTTTATTACAACTGCTGCATAAAAATTGGCTGATTTAACTAAAAAGTTGGTAATTCCAGCTCTAATGACATGCGACAAAATAGCACGGTCTCGATGAAACAGAACTTAATTTTCAAATCTAGACTTTTTTTTAATAAGGTTCTTTAAACATATCAAACACAATTGTTTATAGGACCTTTCAAAAAAAAATCTAGAAATTCCGATATCTTTACATTATTGGTCCAATTTTAAATATCGAAAAATGAAACGTCCGTGACTTTTTGCGTTTTTTGTCGTAGTAAATACAGTCGACTCTCTGGCTGTCGATCTTCTCGATATCAATAATTCTCCATCTATCGATGAATTCTTCAGTCCCTTCAATCTGCATACTTCAATAATCTTCATTCCTCGATATTTTCCCTTGCTTGAAGGATCTCTTCCTCGACGGTCCCTTGGATTCTGTTTGCTTTAAAAATTTCTTCCGGTTGTCAATAATTTCACTTTCTCATGGCTTGCATAGACATTTTTCTTGGCGAAACGAAGCTTTGAAGGGTGTTTGACATAAGTTTGTTTTTGTTTGATGGACGTTGCCATGATTCTCTCCCATAGCTGGGTATCAAGAAAAAATTATTTTCAATCGAGTCTTCATTTTGCATCGTTCTGTAAACTGATGATTCTCTTCCTCGACGGTCCCTTGGATATTGACAACCAGAGAGTCGACTGTAATATCAAAATTTGGAATTTGAGACTATCATTTTAAAAAAGAGAATAATTTTTCATTTTATTGTAATCTTTTCTAATTTAATCTAACCACATTAAGTTCTTTTCAAATGTTTGCCTCAAATGTTATGAAAACAACTAATGCCGATACAAATACTTGACTTGACTTTGGCCAAAATCCGAAGTGAATTAACTTTACCTGGCTTGAAAATAATGTGTTAAATAGGCGTCGATAATACTGACTATTCTAATTGTGGGATAGCCTGCTTTTAGGCAATTCAGAAAAAATGGGAAATGAAAATAAGACTTGAAAAACAAACAACTGTTGAAAAAATATTTTTGCAATTCCGTCGTGAAACTACTTACTTTTCCTGTCATTCTTAAACGACGAAATAGCCTACTTTTCTGTACCAAAATTAACAGAATCGAATAGCAACACTTTTCAAAATAAATGCTTAAAAGTTCTACTTTTCAGCACTCAAATGGGTGCTGAAAAGTTGAAAAGCACTTGTTTCGAAAAGTAACACTTTTCAACATTTTTTTTATTTAAACGATTTATTGACAAAATACATGAAAATTTGACATAAAATTTCACTCAGTGTGTGTTTTTTGAATTGCAAAAAATGTTGTATGGAACTCGTTGCAAAACTTGATTTTTTCAGCACTCTTCGTATTTAACCAACTCGGTGAACCTCGTTGGATAAATGTACGGCACGTGCTGAAAAAATCCTCTTTTTGCAACTTGTTGCATAAATTACTATTTTGGAATCGTTTGGAATAGAAATGATTCGGTATTTGCTTTGAAAAATTTAGGATGTAAGAAAGATGTGTAGATATGCAAACCTTATTTTTTTTCTCCAAAATTGCCATCATTTTTTTCGATTGCGCTGTAAACGATTTCAAAATCGACAACAGTGTTGTCAAAATCGGGGAAGAAAATGTTGACGATTTTGAAAACTTTCAATGTTGACAAATTTGACAAAAAAAAAGTTACCGGATATATTCGTGTACAAACTTGAATTCATATATTTTTTTTAAAGTGTTATACAATTAGAATGACTGAATTCATGCCTTGAGCACTTTGTGATAGTTTTTGCTATCATTGTTCATTAAATTTGATTGAAATTAGAAATAGAAATCAACAGAAACATTTAACATAACATAAATTTGAACAAAAAAATCAGTCATAACGTGCTAAAGATGTTCCCCTTCACGACCCTTATTTTCGCAAAAAAATAAATAACGCCGTAACCAAAAACCGGAAATCCACGTGCCCACGTCACATCCGCTCGCTCCGTGTGCCGCCACTCATTTCGCGCCACTCAAGCAAATATTTACAGCAAGTGGGTGTGTAGGTAAAAAGTGAGGCGAACTGTGAAGAAGGCGCCGAGCCCCCGAAATTCAATTTCAAAGTTCTGAACGAGTGGAGTTTCCTTTTCTAGGCACCATCCATATGGTCAAAATAGCTGTGAAGAAGGGTGACTTGAGTTCTGTTTTGGAAGAATGTGTGACGCTTGACATTTAAATTCTATATGAGATTATTTGTAATTCACAGTGTTTAGCTTTAAAATTTATATTTTCATTTTTTTTTTGAAATTTTGAATTTTTACTAACAGGTTTTAATTAATTTAATTAAACTTTTTCAATTGCCAGATATTCAAAGTTTATTGAGTTGAAGGAAAGGCAAAAGTGTAAATATTGTTCAAAACTAGTTTAAATGAAATGAATTTCGTGTAGTCTGCAAAAAATGTGATCGTACATTAAAATTTTCTTTTCAGTTCCACCCCACATAACAGTAGATCATCAAATAGTGGGCGATAGTAAAATCGAAAGCTTCGCAAGTGATTTTACTCGGTTGTTATATTCTCTTCCCTTTTTTCTCGTCCGGTCCTCCTAACTTCTTTTCCGCTATCTGGAAGGTCGTGTGAGGCGGGAAATTCGCTATCAACAAAGTCAACGATGTGAACTTTTTCCCGCCACGACAAAATTGGGGACAGCAATATGGACGACATCGCGGGTGGCATGTGGTGACTCAGGCTGGTAGGAAAAGTTTTGTGACGTGCGTAATCAGCTGTCATACGAGATAGTACTCACGCGTGGAAAATTCGACGACGGTGTTTGTGTAAATTTTTTATTTGCTTTCTTTTTTTCTTTTTAATCATACTTCAATTTTTTTAATTTTAGACCCAATGCTGTCTTACTGTACATGTTTTGTATAAATTCCTGACAGATATCTGATGAGCCGCGAACTTGGAAGAGCTGTTAGGAAATGTCGCGACATTGGAATGAGTTACTTTCGAAGATATTTTGAAAAGACTGAGAACACTGTAATAGGAGGATTAAGTATCGATTGAAATTTAATGTTACGCAAGAATTTCTCTTTTATTATCAAATGATTTCAAAGAAGGTGGAATTGATACAATTGATTCTGTTTTGAACAACAACCACCCGGCTCTCTCCGGACAGATTTGCGCCTATTTGTAACCGGCTCCGTGATGGGAATCCCGGAAAACCCATCCACTTGACTGTTTGCAAGGTCATTCGCATACTACACAAAGGCAGGAGGAGTTTTCCCTGCCTTTCTTCCCCGACACGCTCCGGCACATCTCATTGGCCTCAAGTACGGCAAGCGAAGGGGTTGATTACATCCCATGGAGTAAAAATAGCCTCAAGATCAGGGCATCATCATATATTTCCCCGTACTTGCCATTCTCTTTGGCTGCCACAGTCGATGTCTCGGGATAATAACATAAATATAAATATATTACAATTCCAGTTGAGAGTGTTTCAGTCTCCCTCCTTCCATCTTCACCATGCTGATTTTCCCCGGGATGTTCTTTTGTTTGGGAGAAAAAAACGACGAATGGCTGCTTTCCATCGCTCCCATGGAAAGGCAGAAAATCGATAATGACTTGTGATCTGTGTTCGTCTTGTGGCGTTTCATCTTCCCAGCGAGAATTTCCTCGCAGATTTTCTGTCTGTAGATCATGGGGCAATTCTCGGAACGATTCCTGCGCGAGAGCTCGCGTCTGGACCTGGGAGAAAACCAATTTCTACACCGAACACGTTTTCCGAATCATCGCTTAATTAGCTTAATTTCCAAAAGTTCGTCCCTTGGAGCCATTCAATATCCGGCTTAATTAGAACAAATCGCGTTCGATATTTTCCCAACAAGTTTTGCCTAAGGTCATGCGACCTGAAAATGGTGCATGCTTTTTAAGAGGGAAATTCCTCTTTTTTACACAACATCAAACCAGCACACACGTAATGAGGTTTATTTGTCGTAATTTGTTTGGTCTCAAAATGACTCAAACGTGACCTGGCAGAGTTCGTTGCTTGAACACCAACTATGAGCTCACCAAGGGTGGACCTGATTGCACTTTGAACTAAGCTCCAAGGGGGAGTGACAAAATGGCTTCAAAAGTAAACAACATTGTTGGGCCTCCCCTTAATGTGTGCATCCAGCGTGGTTGGGCGTGTTTGTGAGAGCCAAATCATGACTAGTATGCAGATTGGAATGGACACGAAATGCTAATTAAAATTCAGAACATTTGGTGGGGGGTCGGGAACCCGGTCCATCTGGATGTGTTTATCGATTTGTGGACTGACTTTGTAATTGGTATACCACATTATCAAATTACACATGGGTAATTCTCCGCCAACTCACACAGCAGTTGCCCCGACCCCTCTTCGATTTGCGTGAAACTTTGTCCTAAGGGGTAACTTTTGTCCCTGATCACGAATCCGAGGTTCGTTTTTTGATATCTCGTGACGGAGGGGCGGTACGACCCCTTCCATTTTTGAACATGTGAAAAAAGAGGTGTTTTTCAATAATTTGCAGCCTGAAACGGTGATGAGATAGAAATTTGGTGTCAAAGGGACTTTTGTGTAAAATTAGACGCCCGATTTGATGGCGTACTCAGAATTCCGAAAAAACGTATTTTTCATCGAAAAAAACACTAAAAAAGTTTTAAAAATTCTCCCATTTTCCGTTACTCGACTGTAAAAATTTTTGGAACATGTCATTTTATGGGAAATTTAATGTACTTTTCGAATCTACATTGTCCCAGAAGGGTCATTTTTTCATTTAGAACAAAATTTTTCATTTTAAAATTTCGTGTTTTTTCTAACTTTGCAGGGTTATTTTTTAGAGTGTAACAATGTTCTACAAAGTTGTAGAGCAGACAATTACAAAAATTTTGATATATAGACATAAGGGGTTTGCTTATAAACATCACGAGTTATCGCGATTTTACGAAAAAAAGTTTTGAAAAAGTTACTTTTTGCGTTTCTCTTTGTTTCGTCGTCCGTGTCTTTCGCGGGTGACCATGAATGGCCATGATCGATGACGACCAACTTTTTCAAAACTTTTTTTCGTAAAATCGCGATAACTCGTGATGTTTATAAGCAAACCCCTTATGTCTATATATCAAAATTTTTGTAATTGTCTGCTCTACAACTTTGTAGAACATTGTTACACTCTAAAAAATAACCCTGCAAAGTTAGAAAAAACACGAAATTTTAAAATGAAAAATGTTGTTCTAAATGAAAAAATGACCCTTCTGGGACAATGTAGATTCGAAAAGTACATTAAATTTCCCATAAAATGACATGTTCCAAAAATTTTTACAGTCGAGTAACGGAAAATGGGAGAATTTTTAAAACTTTTTTAGTGTTTTTTTCGATAAAAAATACGTTTATTCGGAATTCTGAGTACGCCATCAAATCGGGCGTCTAATTTTACATAAAAGTCCCTTTGACACCAAATTTCTATCTCATCACCGTTTCAGGCTGCAAATTGTTGAAAAACACCTCTTTTTTCGCATGTTCAAAAATGGAAGGGGTCGTACCGCCCCTCCGTCACGAGATATCAAAAAACGGACCTCGGTTTCGTGATCAGGGGCAAAAGTTACCCCTTAGGACAAAGTTTCACGCAAATCGAAGAGGGGTCGGGGCAACTTTTCCCGATTTCGTGTGAGTTGGTAGAGAATTACCCACATATCAAACAGGCAAACCTCAAACTTTAAAAGTTTCTTTAATTCAATCTTTCAATCTTTCATTCTTTCTAGAATTTAATAGCGTCGGGCCGTATAATAATATGTGGTTTTCTGCAAATACTCCATCACCTTAAGATTTGAGTGATAACAAATAAATAATATTTGGGATTTTGAACTAAAACTTTTTTTTAAATTTGTATCCCTTTTGCGACCTTAATGCCTTTGCACACCTTGGTATCCTTATTACTCAACGCACCACGATGACACAAACAACTGTGTGTTTTTTGGTTCTGCAAGTCCCAGCTAGCATCCAAAACCGCCTAGCCTTCGATTACGCTCTCAAAGTGATCCGAACGGTAGCAGAGCGCCACATAGGATTCTTCAACTGCTGGATCAACGGACAACTTCCTCCTTTCCCTACGCCAAACTCAAGACCTTCAAACGCTTCCCAAGCGGATCATGACCTCCACCGTATACGCCGATATATATAGTATACATGAATTAAAGATATATCGGTACCGCAAAATT